>NC_092148.1:33345299-33580299 GCF_045791955.1 Oncorhynchus clarkii lewisi
CAGACATAAATAGAGCATAGATAAGATACAGTTTCCCAAATGCTGAATCAATACTCGGTCCAACAGATGAGCCAAAGACTGGACTAAACCCACGCGTTTCAATTTAGGGGATGGTGACAGGGACTGTTTCGGTTTATTTTTCCAAAACCGGGCCGCAATCACGTGACGCTTTCGGTGACCTGTAAAAACATTTACAGATGGAGAACGTAACAACATCATTGAGGAGGTCCTAAGGTGTAACATTTAAAAGGACGGAGAACAGCACCAGCAAAAGGGAAAGAGGGGAGACAGGTCAACAAAGGTTAACTAAAGGCCTTTATTGGTTTAACCCTCCTCGCTATTTTTGGATCCACTGTAGAATCCAATGTATAAGGCCACCATGTCGGTCGGAAGATATGAGGATATCCGTTGCTACCTGAGGCTTGATGACAAGAGGACCAGAGTGTCCAGAGAGGCAACGGACCACCTGGCAGCCGTCCGGTGTGTGTGGGACCTTTTCCTAGCAAACTGTAGGGGAAGGTTCATCCCCAGCAACTGCATCACAGTGGATGAGCAGCTTGTGCCGTTCCGGGGCAGGAGCAGGTTCACACAGTATATGCACAGCAAGCCTGACAAATATGGCATAAAGATATTCTGGGTATGTGACGCAAGAGTCCCCTATGCCATTGATGGGATAGGCTACACAGGCAGAGGAGGTTCAGAAGAACCTTGGAGAGAGCGTTGTCCCAAAGTTGTGCAGTGGATTAAGACAAACAGGTGAACTATTCTCTCTAAGAATAGAAATTCCAAATGTATAATTTTGTAAATAAAGTAATTTGACCATTTGGCTTTGTTTTGAATCACAGGTCACAACATCACAATGGACACCTTCTTTACTAGTGTCCCTTTGGCAGAGTACCTCTTGGACAATAACTTGACAATTGTGGGGACTCTTCGCCTAAACAAGCTTGACATGCCACCAATTATGAAGCCATCTAATTTCAGAAAGGTGCATAGCTCCGAGTTTGGCTTTAATGGCACACTGAGCACACTGCAGGATGACAAAGCGGTTGATGAGGCCAGTGCGAAGAAGAAGCCAGAGATGATCCAATACTATAACTGCACCAAAGGAGGAGTGGACATTATGGATACGATGGCGCCTAATTACACATCAAATGCCAGACAAGGAAGTGGCCAATGGTGCTCTTGTACAAGCTGGATGTTGCCACCCTCAATGCTTACAACGTATTTATGGCACAGAACCCCAATTTCATGTGAGGTGTGAACAGCACCCAACGGCTGTTCATCAATTAGCTGGTCAAAGAGCTTGCGATCCCACACATGCAGAGGCACATGGAAGGATGTTGCAACCTACCTAAGGTCATCACTAAAGCAATGGAAAGATTTGGGGTGACGAAAGAGAGCCATTACCACCACCACTCAGAGCAGCCAGAAGAGGAAGAGGTGCCAGCTCTGTCCAAGCGCAAAGGATAGAAAAGTCAGCTGCTGGTGTTCTCAGTGCAACACACCCGTCTGCACAGAGCACAGTCACATGCTTGTGGTTTGTAACAAATGCATGGACTAAGACCGCATAAGTAAGCATGACACACACGCACACACACACTTTGTTCATTTTATTGTTTGTTTTCTAAATTCATAATTGCTAGTATTGAAGATGAACTTTGGCTTTTCAAATAAACGTTTTGAAATATTATACAACATGTTTAAGGTGGTTTTATTTTGTTATTCACACTAAAAGGTTGAATGTGAAACTTTGATTGGAAGATTGATTGGAAGAGAAAATATGCACATATTTTCATCAACCATTATGAGTTTTCATAATATGTTATCATTGAAAAGTGTTTCAAACTGAACAGCAAAACAATTAAAATAATTACTGAAAGGCCCAAATCATAATTATACTCCACAAAATGGATAATATTTTAGACCCATATAAATAAAACATATTACATTCTCTGGTCATTTTGACCCGGGATATGCATTATTGTTTAATATGTGTCCTATGGTTAATAAGATACGTCATGGTTTGGGACTTTATACATCAGAGGCTTTGTCACCCTTGGACAAGTGTTTAATTCCCTGCCATATGATCTGTGCAAATGAGATCTTTCCTAATCAGCAGGAACTAAACATGTATAGAGGATGGGGCTTGGAACCGGACTAATAATATCCTATACCTCCACGTACTCTGCCCCCAGGAAAATCCATCCTCTCCTTCCCAGTCAGTCCCCACACTGCCTCCCCCTGATCTTCTACTCCACCTGCTCTCCACTGCTTCTCTGGCCCTCTGTGGGTATGGAGCAGAGCAGTCTCCTGTCTGGAGCAGGACTGGATGGGAAGAGGTGGCTGTCACGGTGTCTGATTAATGACCCATCGGTGGCATGTCCAGCCACATTAGGGCTCCATGTATCTACGCGGGGCCAGGGGCTTTGTTCTGGGAGGAAATAGTGTCAGCGCCCCACAGCCGTTTGCCTATAAAAAGATAAAGATTTACTGTCATCAGAGGGCAGATTAAAGCGCACAATGCCGACATTGATTTTTACCAAAAAATTCACATTTTGGGAAAACTCATTCCAGGGCTGGCGCAAGATATGATCAGCTTATTTGGAAAGGGATAATATGGAATCTTCTCCCAGAATGAACTTTGAAAGAAGTAAATTGTAAATATTGATTTCTGAAATGAAGTGTCAATCTTGGTTGGGCCGAGATTATTTCTATCATCTCGCTCAACCCCCAGCAACGATGAATTCAAAACTGCTGACAAAGGGGAGTGTATAGGATTTCTGTTAGGGAGCAGTCAGCAGCGCTTTACCGCTTGGCCGGCCCGCCGAGCCCTCGCCGGTAATGGCTGTTCAATTTTATCAGATAACAGAGGAGATCTCATCAGAGGCGAAAAATGAAATGAACTGTGACTCCGAATCAGGATCCCTGCTCTTATCCCGGCAAAAATCATCCGAGCGGGGCCCAGGGCTTTCCATTATTTCAGGTCACTTCATTACGGCCCTGCACACAGGACCCAATTGCTGCAAACAAAGCAGGCCTTTCCTGTCTCACCCAGGGGTCGAGTGTGAGGGGCAGTTTGATAGGCTCCTGACGTGTCCAGGGTTATCCCATTACCACTTAAGAGGGTTGGTGAAAGGTAGCAAATCTCAACCACTTGTTTGTTATCCTTCTTCACTCCATCTTTTGTATCATGGGGCTTTATTGGCCACCTTGTTCCCTTATTGTGGAAAATAATTCATCTTTTCCGGTAATTGTTTGAAATAGATTTTTTTCCCCCCGCCTTGTCCTTTGCTGCAGTTAATGTCATATGGACGATAAAGTCAAGGTGAGCTGAAGAACATGTAGGAGGAGCTAGGTCCATGTTGAACTGCGACGCAGAGGAAGATGCTGTGGGCTGAGAAGTCTTGCTTCTCAAAACGCCACCTTCTACTAGGCCTTAGTATTCTAAGTAAAGATACTTATACTTGACTGAAAACAATTTATTGACATCTTGGAAATGAGAGAAATGTTTCAGGCTAAACTTTTCGAGGATTACTACAAGTCCGTCAGATAGTAAGAGAAACAAGGGCTGTGGGATGAAATGAAAACAGAACAGAGACTGGGTACGATATGGGTTCGGACAAGGAAGCAAATATGAAATGTTGCATCTTAAAATTATATGTGGAATGTGTGTGCAACCTATTTGTGTGTGGAATTAAATAAACCCCTATCACAAAGGAGTGTGTGACTTTCTGAGTAATTCAAATTTTGATTTCAGCCTCCATAAGCAAAGTATTCATCTCCAGGAGGAGGGGGGCGGCGGGGGGGGGGGGGGGGGGGGGGGGGGGCATTTGATAGCTACATGGGAGAAAAATGATGTTGGTGTCACGTTCTGACCTTGATTTCCGTTGTTTTGTATTTATTTAGTATGGTCAGGGCGTGAGTTGGGTGGGCAGTCTATGTTTGTTTTTCTATGTTTTGGGGCATTTCTATGTTTTCGGCCTAGTATGGTTCTCAATCAGAGGCAGGTGTCATTAGTTGTCTCTGATTGAGAATCATACTTAGGTAGCCTGGGTTTCACTGTGTGTTTGTGGGTGATTGTTCCTGTCTTTGTGTTTGTTGTCACAGGATAGGCTGTATAGGTTTTCACGTTCCGTTTGTTGTTTTGTAGATTTGAGTTATTTCATGTATCGTTCAGTTTTCCATTAAAGAACATGAGTAACCACCACGCTGCTTTTTGGTCCGCTTCTCCTTCTACAGACGAACGTCGTTACAGAATCACCCACCCCAACAGGACCAAGCGGCGTGGTAACGGGCAACGGCAAAAGCAGCAGCAGGAGAAGCAACAGCGGCGCAAAGAGGAATGGACTTGGGACGATGTGTTAGACGGCAAGGGTTGCTACACATGGGAGGAGATCCTGGTGGGAAAGGATCGCCTTCCATGGGAACAGGTGGAGGCAGCGAGGAGAGCAGAGGCAGCCGGAGAGAGGAGCCGGCGATATGAGGGAACACGGTTGGCAAGGAAGCCCGGGAGTCAGCCCCAAAAATTTCTTGTTGGGGGGCTAACAGGGAGTATGGCTACGTCAGGTAGGAGACCTGAGCCAACTTCCTGTGGTTACCGGGGGGCTAGAGAGACCGGGCAGGCACCGTGTTATGCGGTGGAGCGCACGGTGTCCCCAGTGCGGGTGCACAGCCCGGTGCGGTACATTCCAGCTCCGCGTATCGGCCGGGCTAGAGTGGGCATTGAGCCAAGTGCCATGAAGCCGGCTCTACGCATCTGGTCTCCAGTGCGTCTTCTTGGGCCGGTTTACATGGCACCAGCCTTGCGCACGGTGTCCCCGGTTCGCCTGCATAGCCCAGTGCGGGCTAATCCACCTCGCCGCACTGGCAGGGCGACCAGGACCATTCAACCGGGTAAGGTTGGGCAGGCTCGGTGCTCAAGAGCTCCAGCGCGCCTGCACGGCCCGGTCTATCCGTCACCACCTCCACGCACCAGCCCTCCGGTGGCAGCCCCCCGTACCAGGCTGTCTCTCCGGCCCATCCTTACAGGGGCTTCCTCCTCTCCAGCGCTGCCGGAGTCTCCCGCCTGTTCGGCGCTACGAGAGCTACTCAGTCCGGCGCTTCCAGAGCCTTCCTCCTCTCCAGCGCCGCCAGTGCCGCTCGTCAGCCCAGGGCCGCCAGTGCCGCCCGTCTGCCCAGCGCCGCCAGTGCCGCCCGTCTGCCAGGAGCCGCCAGTGCCGCCCGTCTGCCAGGAGCCGCCAGTGCCGCCCGTCAGCCAGGTGCCGCCAGTCAGCCAGGGGCCGCCAGTCAGCCAGGGGCCGCCAGTCAACCAGGGGCCGCCAGTCAGCCAGGGGCCGCCAGTGCCGCCAGTCAGCCAGGGGCCGCCAGTGCCGCCAGTCAGCCAGGGGCCGCCAGTCAGCCAGGGGCCGCCAGTGCCGCCAGTCAGCCAGGGGCCGCCAGTCAGCCAGGGGCCGCCAGTGCCGCCAGTCAGCCAGGGGCCGCCAGGGGCCGCCAGTGCCGCCAGTCAGCCAGGGGCTGCCAGTGCCGCCAGTCAGCCAGGGGCCGCCAGTCAGCCAGGGGCCGCCAGTCAGCCAGGGGCCGCCAGTAAGCCAGGGGCCGCCAGTCCTGCCAGTCAGCCAGGGGCCGCCAGTAAGCCAGGGGCCGCCAGTGCCGCCAGTCAGCCAGGGGCCGCCCGAGCAGCTGCCCCTCTGTCCAGAGCAGCTGCCGCCCCTCTGTCCCAAGCTGCTGCCGCCCCTCTGTCCCGAGCAGCTGCCGCCCCTCTGTCCCGAGCAGCTGCCGCCCCTCTGTCCCGAGCAGCTGCCGCCCCTCTGTCCCGAGCAGCTGCCGCCCCTCTGTCCCGAGCAGCTGCCGCCCCTCTGTCCCGAGCTGCTATCGCCCCTCTGTCCCGAGCTGCTGCCGCCCCTCTGTCCCGAGCAGCTGTCCCTCTGTCCCGAGCAGCTGTCCCTCTGTCCCGAGCAGCTCTCCCTCTGTCCCGAGCAGCTGCCGCCCCTCTGTCCCGAGCAGCTACCGCCCCTCTGTCCCGAGCAGCTGTCCCTCTGTCCCGAGCAGCTGCTTCACCTCTGTCCCGAGCAGCTGCTTCACCTCTGTCCCGAGCAGCTGCTTCACCTCTGTCCCGAGCTGCCCCTCTGTCCCAAGCAGCCCCTCTGTCCAGTGGGGTCATTGAGAGGGGTAGCCATGGTGAGAAAGCCACGGAGGCGGACAATAAGGCGGACTAAGACAATGATGAAGTGGAGTCCGCGTCCCGCGCCAGAGCCGCCACCGCGGACAGACGCCCACCCAGACCCTCCCCTATAGGTCAAGGTTTTGTCCGCACCTTTGGGGGGGGGGGGGTACTGTCACGTTCTGACCTTGATTTCCGTTATTTTGTATTTATTTAGTATGGTCAGGGCGTGAGTTGGGTGGGCAGTCTGTTTGTTTTTTTATGTTTTGGGGCATTTCTTTGTTTCGGCCTAGTATGGTTCTCAATCAGAGGCAGGTGTCATTAGTTGTCTCTGATTGAGAATCATACTTAGGTAGCCTGGGTTTCACTGTGTTTGTGGGTGATTGTTCCTGTCTCTGTGTTTGTTGTCACAGGATAGACTGTATAGGTTTTCACGTTCCGTTTGTTGTTTTGTAGATTTGAGTTATTTCATGTATCGTTCAGTTTTCCATTAAAGAACATGAGTAACCACCACGCTGCTTTTTGGTCCGCTTCTCCTTCTACAGACGAACGTCGTTACAGTTGGTCTGAGTAGGGAGATTTGTACGGTAGCGATAAGTGGAGCTGGGAAGGGAACAGGAGGATAGGATAGAAACCCAAGGACAAGCAAGCTTGCGCCTATAGATAATGCACAGCATGGAATAAAGACTGTTTTATATTTGTATAAAGGGGTACTTTGGTGGCATTGATGTTTATTAGATGCATTGTAATGGTAATTGAACTGTCGTGTTTGGACCCCGATGGTCTTATAACGTAGCTTTAAGCAGGTGGAATGAGTTAAAGTGCTAAAGATCAAATGTGAACAGTAAAATCTGAAATGGATGACATCCCACACAAGTGTGTTGTTTGAGGGCTGTGACTTCATGAGTTCATTTGTAAAATGATTGCAGTACTCAATTTTTGCAAGAGATGCCATGGGATTCATCAAAAGCATTCGAAAATGACCCTGGACACCCGATACCATTATGTTTTATTTTTAAGTTGAGCAAGTTCTCCAACACACCAAACTCAATAATGTACAGCTTTTACAATATGAATAATAATTCTGTAATGATAATTCTAATAATGAACTGATGTGTGGGTAAATGTCAGCAGTGTGTGTAACTGTCAGTAGGATCTTTTTTTCTAATGTTGTTATTTTACATTTGTGTAGTTCAGTCCTTGAGCTGTTCTTGTATGTTGATGTTCTGTATTATGTTGTTTCTGGAGCCCAGGAAGAGTAGCTGCTGCTTCAACAATAGCTAATGGGGATCCTAATAAAATACTAAATACTAATTCTGGCTCGGGTGTATGTCAGGATCAAAAGAAATATGAAAAGAGCAAAGGCCAAATAAAACGTGACAGTAAACCCTGCCACAGTCTTCTGAATACCTAACCCTGGGGTATAGTTTTATTTTTCAGCAGGACAATTACACAAAGACACCAGAATGGCTTTCCAATGGGTGTTGGGTGTTCCTGAATGGTCTAGTCTCAGTCCTGATTTAAATCTGCTTAAGAATCTGAGACAAGGTTTGAATATGGCTGTCCATCAATGACTCCCAACCAAATTTACTGAGCTTGAGCAATTTTGACAAAAACATTGTATATATGTTGCCCTAAGAGTTGTGCAGAGTTGGTAAAATTGTATTCAAAAGTATTCACAGCTGTAATGGCTGCCAAAGGTGCTTCCACTAAACTCTGGGGTGTGAAAAAACACCATCAATACATCTTCGTTTTGTATTTTCTATTAATTTGTAAAACGTTTTAGATTTATTCTTTCACTTTGAAAATGTGGCGTAGTTTGTGTACATCGTTATTGACAAAATCCACTTGATAAAAAAATTGTATTTAATTTTAAAGACAGGAACATTTTAAAACTGTGCAAGGAGTGTGTTGACTTTCACCAGGCACTGTATTACCCCAAGAGTGGTGGTTAGCTAATGTTGTTAGCACATACAGTCGACTGTGTGTGTTCTCTATCTTACAAAAGCCTTTTTATCAACTCTAAAATCGACATCACGATTGGAAACAAATAAATAGGGTACAGAAGCTTTTATTAAAATCTCTATAATTTTCTCATCTGAGCTGCTATCTGTCTCTTACCGTCTAGTGTTTACAGCCTGACTTTCTTGATTTCTTCACATCTGTTTCTCTCTCTCTCTCTATTTCCTTCTTTCCAAGGCAGCTTAGAGGTGGTGATGCTAAAGTACTCATGGAGAATTATCTGAGGGATCTCCTACTTGCTCCAGACCGGTGGATCTATACATCGACCCAGGCTTGAGTTACATTGTCCCAGTAAAGGCCACACTTAGATGACACCGATACAAAACCACTATTCTCAGCATTACTCTGTAGTCACACACATTTCAAATGTAGGTGATAAGGGTGCTATCACACCCAATGTTATTACGCCTTGATCCTGAAACAGAATCAGGAAAATATGGGTGATCTTGTTAAGTAAGCATTTGAAATAAAATTAAATAGTTTTCAAAAGACAGAATTCAGTCTTTTTTCCCCAGGCAAAACTGCTGAATTTGTTGACCTGACTGAGCAGGAACTTTTGCGTAGCCTACAGCTTCACGGAGGTTTCAACATCCATGTGTGTAATGAATTGTAACCACATGGTCACCAAGTTCTCAGAAGTCTCTGTCTAGGGTGAACAAGAGCAAGAGCAAGTGACGAGAAACGGAAAGGTAAGAATTAGCCGTAACGACTATGGTGAATTATCTTGGGGCTAAAATGGACCAGCAATTTTTTTGCCACCAAAGTACCCTTTTATATAGCCAAATAGTTCTAAGCAGCAATACTATACGGGCTAGCTAGTGCCTAGCCTCTATTAACACTGGTGTGTCTTGATCAATGAGAGAAGACAAAGTCAAATCAAATCAAATTGTATTTGTCACATGCGCCGAATACAACAGGTGAAATGCTTACTTACAGGCCCTTAACCAATACAGGGGATACCGGTGTCAAGGTGTTTGAGATAGCAGCGTAGGGGGGGGGGGATAGTCTGGGTAGCCATTTGATAAGCTGTTCAGGAGTCTTATGGCTTGGGGACAGAAGCTGATAAAAAACTCCGGTACCACTTGCCGTGTGGTAGCAGAGAGAACAGTCTATGACTAGGGTGGCTGGAGTCTTTGACGATTTTGGGCCTTCCTCTGACACCGCCTGGTGTAGAGGTCCTGGATCACAGGAAGCTTGGCCATGGTGATGTACTGGGCCATACGCACTACCCTCTGTAGTGCCTTGCGGTCGAAGGTCGAGCAGTTGCCATACCAGGCAGTGATGCAACCCATCAGGATGCTCTCGATGGTGCAGCTGTAAAATATTTTGAGGATCTGAGGACCCATTCCAAAACTTTTCAGTCTCCTGAGGCAGAATAGGTTTTGTTGTGCCCTCTTCACAACTGTCTTGGTGTTCTTGGACCATGTTAGTTTGTTCTTGATGTGGATGCCAAGGAATTTGAAGCTCTCAACCTGCTCCACTACAGCCCCGTCGATGAGAATGGGGGCGTGCGCAGTCCTCTTTTTCCTGTAGTCCACAATCATCTCCCTTGTCTTGATCACATTGAGGGAGAGGTTTTTGTCCTTGCACCACCTTGCTCAGGTCTCTGACCTCCTCCCTATAGGCTGTCTCCTATAGGCTGTCTCATCGTCATTGGTGATCAGGCCTACCACTGTTGTGTCATCAGCAAACGTAATGATGGTGTTGGAGTCGTGCCTGGCCGTGCAGTCATGAGTGAACAGGGAGTACAGGAGGGGACTGAGCACGCACCCCTGAGGGATCCCCGGGTTGAGGATCAGCGTGGCGGATATGTTGTGGCCCGTCAGGAAGTTCACAATCCAGTTGCAGAGGGAGCTGTTCAGTCCCAGGGCCCTTAGTTTCCTGATGAACTTTGAGGGCACTATGGTGTTGAACGCTGATCTGTAGTCAATGAATAGCATTCTCACATAGGTGTTCCTTTTGTCCAGGTGGGAAAGGGCAGTGTGGAGTGCAATAGAGATTGCATCATCTGTGGATCTTTTGGTGTGGTATGCAAATTGGAGTGGGTCTAGGTTTTCTGGGATAATGGTGTTGATGTGAGCCGTGACCAGCCTTTCATGGCTACAGACAGCAGCGTCTACAATGTCGGATTATCCTGCTCAAATCAAATCAAATGTTATTTGTCATGTACACAGTTCACACAATAGTATGCATAGTAATAGCCTGATACTTGCACAATACATGTACAGTATAGATTATGATGTGCTATGTCAAGTATGACTGTATTTTCAAATATATGTATGTTATGTATATGTATATATATATATATATATATATATATATATATATATATATATATATATATGTATGTTTTTTTTATTTTATTTATTAGGATCCCCATTAGTTGACGCCAATGACAACAGCTAGTCTTACTGGGTGGGGTCTGATACGTAACGAAAAATACATCACTAAGTACTTTACAATTTACATACACTTTTTTTTCCATGAAAACATACATGAAAGAGTTGCAAAATAAATAGGAAATATAGTCAAGATGTTGACAAGGTCATAAATAATGATTTTTAATTGAAAAAATAATTGTGTCCTTCAAACTTTGCTTTCGTCAAAGAATCCTCCATTTGCAGCAAATACAGCCTTGCAGACCTTTGGCATTATAGTTGTAAATTTGTTGAGATAATCTGACTCCCACAAGTTGGATTGGCTTGATGGGCACTACTTACGGTCAAGCTGCTCCCAGAACAGCTCAATAGGGTTGAGATCTGGTGACTGTGCTGGTCACTCCATTATAGAAAGAATACCAGCTGACCGCTTCTTCCCTAAATAGTTCTTGCATAGTTTGGAGCTGTGATTTGGGTCATTGTCCTGTTGTAGGAGGAAATTGACTCCAATTTAGCGCTGTCCGCAGGGTATGGCATGGTGTTGAAAAATGGAGTGATAGCCTTCCTTCTTTAAGATCAGTTTGATCCTGTACAAATCTCCCACTTTACCACCACCAAAGCACCCCCAGACCATCACATTGCCTCCACCATGCTTGACAGATGGCATCAAGCACTCCTCCAGCATCTTTTCTGCGTCTCACGAATGTTCTTCTTTGTGATCCGAACACCTCAAACTTCGATTAGTCTGCCCATAACACTTTTTTCCAATCTTCCCCTGTCCAGTGTCTGTGTTCTTTTGCCCATCTTAATATTTTCTTTCTATTGGCCAGTCTGAGATATGGCTTTTTCTTTGCAACTCTGTCCAGAAGACCAGCATCCCAGAGTCACGTCTTCGCTGTCGAAAATAGCTCTGGTGCTTGTCACAAATTTCTAGCCAGTCACTAATGTTGTGATTCAAGGATTTACTGTAAGGTCAGATAGATCCGTGGTTAGTGGAGTATGTTAGATAAGCCAGAGTGTGTTGTCACACTGGTGGACTGATGCACCATGTCTCAGACACCTGCCATGTGATGTGATATCCCCCATAGAGGTCAGCTTCCGCTTCTGATGAAGAGGTGTTGAAACATTCCTCGCACCGTTACACTGTTCCGATCACGCCATTTATGGGACATCTAGAACGAGCTAGGGGAGCCGCAGATCTCTTCCTCCATCCCATTGAAAAGTTCTAGAAACAAAGTTGTAGCCGCTGGTTACGCTTCAGAGCACAGGGCAATTTAAAGCCCTGGAATGTAGAATTAGAGGGGATTTGATGCGTTTCAAATTGGACTGATGGGGGACACCATCAGCGGCGCTGCACCTTGAGGCATTATTTAAGTAATGTCTTGTGGCACGTTTGATTCATGGAGGCAAGGGCACGGAAATGAGGGATTTACCATGCAGATGCCTCTGCGTTTTTAAAAAATCTTCCTGTCAACCACTCTGAATTTATGCTCCACTGGAGAAAAAACAAGCATGCATGCGAGTTGATTCAAATCATATAAAGTGTATGTTTGAGCTAACTGGGTATCCACTTAAACAACATCTAAATCAAGCTGTGGCTTCATGGACCTTATTCAGTCCTTATCGAAACACCACTGGCGAGAGAATTTGATTTGCTTACGAAAAAAAGAGGGAGATATTCACAGCACTTATCTATGGTAGTTGCCCTTTCTGTTGTGCGTTTGAAACCTATCCAGAACTTCATTATATCTCCTCTCTCTGGAGAGTACCAGTACAGTGCCCATTTATCTTGTCTCACTCTCTCTCTCTTAGATACAAGGAACCGCATCGCAGAGAAGAGCATCATCAACACGAGGAGTGTTCTGGTGTCATGCAGATAGCCCCCCTGTTTTTGGTAATCAATAGGAACCAGGAAGATGGCTCCGGCCAGGGAAGCCCCTGTTCATCTGGCCCTAGTCCAGATGAATAATGTTACTGCCATAATAGTGGGGATAATTTAATGGTGGCACTTAACTCCATGATGAATCACCTGTCACTGATAGAATGACAAGTCTAACAGCCCATCCATGACAATTTCTGAAATATGAATTTCTTTCCACATGCTGACCAAAATAAGTCCAAAATAAAACACAATTTAAACTGTGTTCCTGGTGACAATTTAGATTATGAACATGTGATTAATGAAACAAGATATGTACTGTATGTCTGTATAGCTAAGCAATTGCAATTGGACTGAGAACCTTACATTTTTGCCGTAGTCATATTATATCAGTTAATTGTACTTTTTTGAAACAACATTTTGCTTTCAACTTGTTTCATGACAGTTTAAAATGTTTGCAGACAATAAGGATCTCTAGATAGTGTGTTGAAGATGTGGTGGTGCTAGTAGACAGTGAACTAGTGGTGGTAGGAGTGATTGGACATATCCCATCTCCACCACCCCACAATAATCCATTTACTGTGGCTTCTGGTTGAAATAGTTTGACACACACAGTCTGTTTGCCGGGCACACAAGGGGCCTTGTGTACAGAAATCTAATTGATTTGATTTCTAACTCCCTTTATCTATAAATATTTAGGAACAGAGCAGTTTTTTTTATGATTTATTACTTCAAAGCTATAAAGTCTCCTGTTGACACTAAAACAAAGAATGCACTTATCCCGCGGAGCATATCTCGGAGGCGGCCGTGGTTATGCCCAGATGCTGCACTCCTGCGTTCGCGTCAAAAATAAATGTTGATTTGTTGACAGAGATTATGGAAGGAAACAATGGAAGAGATAAAAACTTCAATTATGATTATTTGATTTTATTAAAGCTTTGCTTCGATATAGCAGATGGGTTGATAAATGACATGTTTGGAAGTCAGAGGCTGTTGAAGATGTGCCTATTGATTGTGTTAACGGCAAATAGGCTAACATGACCTTCTTCTGAGATCCAATTGTTTGGTCCCTCGATGTAACACTCTCATGTGATGTCTTGAAATGATATGAACTGAAAGGTATTATCTAAAGGAGAACTTGCTTTTGCTGTTTATATCAAATTATTCTGAATCATCTTGCAAATGTTTGCTGTATATATCAAATTATTCTGAATCATCCTGCAACTGTTACAACAATAACATACTTTAACAGTTGAACACATTTGCCCAGTGAAAGAAATGTTAGGGAACTATCATCTGTAGAGTTTGGGCCTTTTGTAGCTCCTCCCTAGACATAAGAATAGAATTAGGTAGAATTAGGAGAATGGACTTGCGTAGACATTTGACCTTGAATGGGTTATTTGCTCTTGTGAAACAGGCTAGTGAATTGGGTTCTACTGTCAGGACACTGGGTTTAATTTCACAGGCGTATAATACAACTGCCCTGGCGCTGTAAAGGACCTAAGCAAGAGAGGAGAAAAGACTTGAGAGAGACCCTTTATTGAAACAATGTCACCTTGAACAGCACTTGGTGCCATTATTGTACACTTCCAGTAGGCTTCCACATTGTCAAAAGAACTGGGCCTGGTTTCCCAGAAGCATCTTAAGGCTAAGTTTGTCATTAGAATCTTTGTAGGAGCATATATTTCACAACGTGTAACAATCGTGCGCAATGATGTGTCAAATCTTGATTTAATGCAGTATTATAGGATAAGCATTTGGAATAAGGCATCTCAATATTTGCAGTCATATGTGATGATATCTTTCTAGGAGCTGATCCGTCATCAGTATTGTGGAACAAGTCCAATGTTAAGGTAAGATTTGAATGGAGAAAGCTGATCCAAGAGCTGAGCTGCCTTTCTTTCAATCCTATCAGTATCGACACATACCGCAACGACGCACTTCGCGAAGGTCCTCTCTGCGTGGTGTTTTCGGGCCATTGTAGGAAAGATGCATTGTTAAAACACTTGTCCCGTTGTTATCAGGAAACCGGGCCCTGATCTGTTTACCTACTCTGTCTGATACACAATGTATTCAGCTATTTTCTTCTGATACAGAACTCTCCTCTGATGTAAGAGGTGTCAACCATCTACATAAGTGAAGCTTAAGTATCAAACATTCTTTTTTGCATGTCAACCACAAATGACCAAATATGCTGATTTTACGATTATGTGCAGAGTTTGGCAAGAGGGCCCTTCTGGCCAGCTCCTCGATAGGCCTTGAGCCGTAACATTGTGCCAGCAGATGCCCAATAACAATGAATGGGGTTAAGCTGAAAGACCCTGGCAACCTACTCTACTTCTACTCTGGAGTTTCCCAGTCGGCTCAGAGCACCGAGCCACGGCCGCTCTGAGTCTCATAGCCACGCACCTGAGGGATTGCTGATCCCCATTTCAGATACTGGCCCTCAATCTCTTATCATTTACAGCTGTCTACAGGTAAACAACAAAACAAAAATGATAGAAACGGATGAAAGGAAAAGTTAACGGGGACCACGTCAACTCTCCCTCAGAGTTCACTCTTTTTTTCTTTCTTTGTCTCCTCCGGCCAATGTTGGCCCTCCTCACCATCGATAAGCATCAAAATCATAACTGTTTACATTGCTGTCAGTTACTTATCCTTAAAGCAGATGTTTTCACTTTCAAAATTGATTTGTTTCAGCAGGCTTTATCTTTTTCAACAAGAGCGGTGGGAAGGCTTGGCTTTTTTTCATTAAACTTTTGATTGCTCCTCAGGCTAAGGCTACTGGTTCCTTGGGAAAAGGCCTGGGAGACAGAGAACTCCAGGCTAAAACGCCACGCTAGGCTATTAGCAGCTACAACATGTTTATGGAGAACAGAACAGCCCCCTACAGTCCTACTTAACCAGATGCACAGTGCAAACATGCTGTTCAGTGCCGTAGCATGCATGGGTAATATAATAAGGTAACATAATGCATTTTTAACCCTCCCTAATTGGCTGAGTCATTTCATTATTATAAATATTAGGTATCTGTAATAGGGAACACTAATTCCTTTGACTAGACTAAAGATTCCCGCCTTCAAATAAGCCTGCTAATCTAATTAGAAAGGTAGCGGAGCCGAACAGCTACATTTTCTCATACTTAGCATTGGCGAGTCAGGGCTTTGCGGAGCAGATGTGCTGTGAAATTAATTTCCTCTGGTGTAACCGGAGACGCTCCTCACCCGTCTATGTTATGCAATTTCCATTTCACAGATGATAACCTATTATCACTTTGTTCAAGGGAAACGTGTTAATGGCCAGGAGGAAGATTGAATTATTCATATTTGCTCATTTCTATTCTACGCTGCGGCCCTGCTATTTTCATGCACTGAGAGAGGGCTAATGTAAACATGACCAGAATCCTTGTAAATTGGCTTGTAGAGGAGGCTGTTAGCATAGTGCCTGGGGACTGATGCTAGATGGGGATAACGGCTGATATCTGTAAAGTACAGCTTGTGTGTGTGTGTGTGTGTGTGTGTGTGTGTGTGTGTGTGTGTGTGTGTGTGTGTGTGTGTGTGTGTGTGTGTGTGTGTGTGTGTGTGTGCGTGCGTGCGTGCGTGCGTTTGTGCACACATTTTGTGTGTTTGTGTGTGTGTCTACAGTGTGACTGGGATGTTACCAGGTGGTAATGTAAGCTAATGGGGTCTGCGTTAAGAAGCAGTTAGAAATTCTGCCAAGATTGGCACATATGCTATTTGTGCATTTGAGGGAAAACTAAATGTTTAATTGATCTTGCCATAAGATATCCCCTTTTACATTTCAAATATGACATATCTCTCAGCTGTTGATATAATAATCATCACAACATAGATAAATCTATCATCCAGCAATACATTTACAAAAAGGACTTTAGACCAGGTTAAACAAACAGTGAACGAGGGATAGAACAGTTTGAAAACAGAAACTGAGAGATACAGATAGAGGAAGCCACATCTATTCATTTTTTCCCGTTGATGTCCCTTGGCTAATAATGCTTCAATATGGCAGGACAGGAAAGAGCCCATTCACAAGTAATGAGGCTCTCTAAATGACGTAACCTCAGCTCATTGACTAGGGGGATTGACCCCCAGCTGGGGGAGACACGGGGCCAATGCAGACCACATGGGACAGACCAGGGGTGTGTCATTAGTATCAGCGGATGCAAGTACATGAAAGGGCATAGACAAGATGGATAGTGGACAGGAATCCATTGCAGACTAAAATACTTTGAAAATATGACTTGATCAAATGGTGTGCAGTAAAGGTACTATCTACAACCTTAAATGGTTATTTAGATGTCCCCATAGCAGAAACCTTTGATGAACCCTTTTGGGTTCCAGGTAGAACCCTTCAGGGTTCCATTAAGAACCCTTTCCAAAGAGGGTTCGACATGGAACCAAAAAGAGTTATATGGGGACAGCTGAATAACCCTTTTGGGACCCTTTTTTCTAAGCATGTATATAAGGATGGACAAACAGGAAAGGAGACAGGGATTAAATATGGACTCTAATGTGTGCCACAATACGGTATGAAAGGGATGTGTCTTGTTCCAGGAAGTACCCTTCTAGTTTTTTTAACTTTTGAAGGCTTTTTGAATGGAATTCATTTGGCAAAAATGTAACTGTCTTCAGCGCAACAACTTCAAAAAAGGAATCTTGCAGAAGTACATTTACGCACAAACACAAATATGAATGCATATACTGTATATGTTCTCATGCCCATCAAAAGATAAGGAGACAGAACCCGGAAGTATGATGTAGGACGACGTCACATCGCATTATGTAACCTTCTACTCTAAAGGTATAGTCAGCCAAGTCACACTGACCTTACAGTGGGATATGGATTGAGTGACAGGAGCTTGGCTAAGATAGATCATTAGCACATGTTGGCTTTGGACCAAAAGTACATATTCTTTAAAGAGACAATCTGCCGTTGAAACAATAACGAAGTGTGCTCCCCACCACTATTTCGGTAAAAAGCAGAGGGATGGGGCTGGATGAATGTAACCACTCTCAAATTCATAGACAGAGCTACAGATGCAAGTACCAACCATCCATTATTTCAACATATAGTTGTAACCATGTTTTGAGGCTATATAGTCTGTTTTTACATTTACTTTGTTTATTAAGCTTCTATTTTGGGTTCTGATGGAGTACACCAGTTGAACTAAGCCCAAGAGACATGTATAAGTTATATTCTTAAAGAATCAATGGGTACATATCATTAATTGATGTCCAAAAATGGATGTAGCAACTGCAGATTGGCCTTTTAAGTCCTGGGCGATAAAGCTGATCAGGCCACAGAACCCTAAAATAAAATAAACACCCACAATACATTTTGCATAAATATAGAGTGACCCATGAATTAAGATATACTTATCCAAGTTGCGCAACCCCCAAGAGAGAGACTTGTGTGAAAGACAGTGCCCCAGCTTAAGTGTCTAAATGCAAGTGCAGTCGCAAAAACCATCAAGCTATGATGAAACTGGCTGTCGTGAGGACCGCCACAGGAAAGGAAGACCCAGAGTTACCTCTGCTGCAGAGGATAAGTTCATTAGAGTTACCAGCCTCAGAAATTGCAGCCCAAATAAATGCTTCACTGAGTTCAAGTAACAGACACATCTCAACATCAACTATTCAAAGGAGACTACGTGAATCAGGCCTTCATGATCAAATTGCTCCAACAAAACCACTACTAAATGACACCGATAATAAGAAGAGACTTGCTTGGGCTAAGAAACATGAGCAATGGACATTAGACCTGTCCTTTGGTCTGATGAGTCTAAATTTGAGATTTTTGGTTCCAACTGCCGTGTCTTTGCGAGACGCAGAGCAGGTGAACGGATGATCTCCGATGGGATAGTGTGGGGGTGCTTTGCTGGTGACACTGTCTGTGATTCATTTAGAATTCAAGGCACACTTAACCAGCATGGCTACCACAGCATTCTGCAGCGATACGCCATCCCATCTGGTTTGCGCTTAGTGGGACTATTTGTTTTTCAACAGGACAATGACCCAACATACCTCCAGGCTGTCAAAGGGCTATTTGACCAAGATGGAGAGTGTAGTAATGCATCAGATGACCTGGCCTCCACAATCACCCGACCTCGACCCAATTTCGGATGGTTTGGAATGAGTTGGAATCTACGGATGTTGATGGGGATTTTTGTATTATTATAATAAGCTTTCCATGGGGTTGCAGAAATTGTATTAGAAGAGTTAACTGCCAGAAAGGACAACCAACTATTACTAAAAGTAGGTTAGATAATCTCAATTGAAAAACCTCTAAATAGTTTATCCTTTCAAAAATATGTTTTTTTTATAGCAAAATAATAACATTTGCATTGGTCAAGTTGATAAAATGTTATATTTTTGACATAATATGGAGAGTGATGGAATGCTACATCAGATGACCTGGCCTCCACAATCACCCGACCTCAACCCAAATGAGATGGTTTGGGATGAGTTGAACCGCAGAATGAAGGAAAAGCAGCCAACAAGTGCTCAGCATATGTGGGAACTCCTTCAAAACTGTTGGAAAAGTATTCCAGGTGAAGCTGTTTGAGAGAATGCCAAGAGTGTGCAAAGCTGTCATCAAGGCAAAGGGTGGCTACTTTGAAGAATATCAAATCTAAAATATATAGTTTGATTGATTTAACACTTTTTTGTTTACTACATGATTCCATATGTGTTATTTTATAGTTTTGATGTCTTCACAAATATTCTACAATGTAGAAAATAGTCAAAATAATGAAAAATCCTTGAATGAGTGGGTGTGTCCAAACTTTTGACTGGTATTGTATATATTATAATGCTTATACAAATGGTTATTTATGATGTTGATATTTCTCTAGTAATGACAGAAGTGTGTCTCTCTGATGCTGAGGCTCATAGATCAGTCACCCAGTTATACTGTACGTCTGAGTGAACAGTGATGTGTTTTTTTCTTGTAAGCATAAGTGGAGCATTAAGATAGCATTTCCGTCCAAACCCTTTTATGAAGGGAAATTAAGTGAGGCCGAAGTCATGGTCAGCATGTCTCTGAAAGCTTTAATTGAGGCTCATTCTTAATTTTTATAGCCAGTAATTAGATTATATTTGAGCTGTAATGTGGTCAACCTCTCAATCGTCATTACAGACGTCTCCCAGCCAATTATGAGCTTGTCTGTCTCCTTCAAAGAAACTATTTAGGAAAGAAACTGCCACAACATTAAGTAATACTGGTGGGACACCATCAATTGGTATAGTTCCTGGCATTGGAAGGATTATTATGCTAATACTACTACCAAAGTTGAATTAATAAATCAATGATTATATGATTGTGTAATAATTCCTGAAATAAGACAAGTACATTGTATAATCATTCCATATTAGTCTGTTATTAGTGCCATGTTTGATGTGTATGATAATGATAATTTATTACATTTGTAAAGAGCTTTTCATTTAACAAAAATCATCTCAAAGTGCATACAATAAATTAGAACAAAACAAATATATCTAAGTCTAGGAGGAAGGGATGACACCTTCAATATCAAATTAATCATGTCTTGAATGTCTTAAAAAGGGATATTTTTTTTTCACATTATCCAGATTGTCCAAAATTATATTTGAAATTGAGTTCTGAAATGAAAATATACACATATTTTTTTCATTAGACTTGAATATCTGAGATTAAAAACATGCATTGATACAATCACTAGATGGCAGTATAGTATCCCATAACCGCATATATGAATGCATTCTCTTTTACATACTACTCCGAATTCACCACTGATCATTTGCCCTTCAATAAAAGGACACTGGCCTAGTTTGAAGCTTCAATGAAAGTCATTTAAACAATTGTCTAAACAAAACATAGTGCTTGCCATCCAATACTACAGAAAAGGGTGTCATTATTTTTGTTCACTTTTCTCTGCTTCCGTGTAGGTCAGAATCTTTTTTTAAACTATTCAAAATGTATTAAAAAAAAAAACAGAACCCTGTTAGGCCCAGTCTGCATACAATTTGGATTTCTGTAATATTTTTTTAAATACCCAATTCAGCCCAAACAAGACTGTTATACCTCTGGAATGTGATCAAATTCACATTAAGAGTCACAAAGTAAGTATTCTAGCATACCAGGAGGGGTTTGGGTCATATGTTTGCTTGAGGACAGGTCACCGCAACATTGTTTTACCAATTGCTTATGCATCTACACGTACTGTATATCAGCGTGTCAGTGAGAGATAATAACAGAGGTCTGGATGAGTGTGAACAAAAGAACAAACAAAAGAAGCACAAACTTCCCACTAATGAAGTGACTCTCTGACCGCAATCGCTTTTGAGGACCTCTCTATTATAGGGCTGCTTAACACGATCCATACCAATTCAAATCCTTATCAATATCAATTTACTCATATCAATAAGGATCGGCCTCCCTCTGGATCAGCTCTCACAGGCATCTGTCTGACATTGGAGGCCCATTGCTCGTCTCCCCCAGACAACCCCCGCCCTTCCACGCACACAAACGCACGCACGCACACACACACGAGCACACACACACACAGAAAGCCCTTGACTTAGGCGTCAATAAGGCTGACCGTCTTTGTGCGAGTATCGACACTTATCAAAAAACGCCCTTGATGTAATTTCATGGCTGTCGACACTCATGGCCCATATGCTGAGGATTATGGGAGGAGTGCGTGAGGCTGAGGTAGAAGGCACTCTAGGGCTAGGTCTGGACCACTTAATATGGAGAGCTTCATGGCCCGCTGTTTCTCCACTGACTCCCAAAATGGCCAAACTCAGCTCAGTGACCACTGGAGGTACGTCAAACCAGAGCTAAAAAAGTGCCAGTGAGTCCCGTTGTGGCAGCCGCTCCCACATGTGTCACGATCTTACTGCATGAGAGGCCATGAAAGTCAAGTCAAGGAACAATGTCATGTCCCTGCTTTTACGACAAACATGCGAGTTATTCACAAATGCACATCGAGACCGAGGGTAATCACATTAATAAGAGGTTCTAAAATGAATCACAAAAGGACCTTCAT
The DNA here is from genome assembly GCF_045791955.1 of Oncorhynchus clarkii lewisi. Lineage (NCBI taxonomy): Eukaryota > Metazoa > Chordata > Actinopteri > Salmoniformes > Salmonidae > Oncorhynchus > Oncorhynchus clarkii. Next base: position 33,366,791 of record NC_092148.1, read on the forward strand.
GCCTATTTTGTTGCTCCCTGTCTGCCAAGGTATCATTGGAAAGGAAAAGGAAGTGTTTACTTCAGGCGTGATTACAAGGCACAGGAGTTTTGTATGACTCCACATGGTTAAAAAAAGGGCCATACTCTCTAGGTCAGTTGTTATTACCATGAACAAGACACCTAATTCAAGCAGTAGAGTTATGTATGTCCATCAAGAATGTGCAGTGTGGTGGTATAATTATTTAACTAAGATGTTCTCAGACCATTTTCATCAGACTTTTTCGTTATGTTTATTTTTAAAAAGCTAAAAAAGCTAAAAATAGTATTATAGTTGAGAAACTCCCCAGATTAAATATAAATCATGATGAAACGCCAAAAATACTCCAACACTGTCAACTTTCATTTAACGCTCGGGATCAAGAATATAAAGGCAAAGCTCCTCGTTAGCTGAACAACTCAGCTTTGTTTCTAAGAAACATCAAGGATAGTCTTGGATTTAGGGCACGAAATGACAACTCTAACCTTAGTTAACTTTCAAGGAAGGTTCAGACATACGTTAGGCTTGTAATTTCATACATGCATACCCTTCTTATTTTATTTTAATAAGGCATACTGGCCATGAGTGAAACCGTTTTTAGATATTACAACTTTGCTTTAACATACTACCCGTGTTTTCTCCTTACAACATGTATTGTTATTCTATTGTGTCTTGTCACATTGTGTGATTGAAAACCACAGGGGTGTTGAAGTTAGAGGATAGTTGAGGCTGTCTGAACCATATAACTCATTCTAGTTCTGTGGTCTGAACACATCGGTCTCGATGTCAACATTATGGTCACACAATTCAGGCGTCATTGCGTAAGACCTGTCCTCGGGAAAATCACCCAGTCAGAAAAAAAAAGCATTCAATTAATGTTGTACTTTTCAACTTGTGCAATCCAATCAAATCCAAATAGAGCTGCTTAGCATTTAGCATGTCAGAAGCTGTATATTGAGGGACCTGTTGTCTGTATCTCAGATGGTTTTTACCCTAGAAAACAATCAACCATGAAGATGTGGAAGTCAAGGGAAGAGATAGACGGAAACACCAATACATGGCCATACAGATGTGTTACAATTGTGACCTACTTGTCTCCAAAGTGGTATATGAGTAGCAGAACTTTCCCATGTTACCCCCAACTGCGCTGTCACAATCGGCTTACCCTGTGAGACCCACAATTGCAAAAATGCAAAAATGCAACGTCTCCTCAACAGCATCCTGTACAAGTCCTATACCTAAAAAATTATGTCAAAACCTACACAGTACATCTCCTTAGATCCAGATGTATTTCTTAGCAGCATGTACAGTGTGTCAGTGTGATTATTGTGGCATGAGTAGCATCTGAAACATTAAAAACCTGTCCGCTCACGTGAAACCATATCGGTCCCCTACACAAGCATATACTGTAACCCATCCAGGCCATTACTTGAAAAAAATCTGTGTTCTCGAAGATGTAGTGATAATATATCAAAGTAAATCAAAGAAATCATGAAACTAACATTCTGAGCCAGAGCTAGAGGTAGTTGTGTGATGCAAAAGCACAACATTGGGCTTGAAGGGTTGCCATACTGTATAATCATATAAAAGTTGAGAGATTGTTTATGCTCCAAATTCGGCAAATAATATTTGGACAACCACGAGTTACTTTAATGTTCCCTCCACACATCAAAAGAGCAAAAATAAATGTAGTTTTAAACATATGGATGTTGATGGAATTTTTGAATTATGTTAATTAGCCTTCCGCCGGGCTGTGGAAATTATATGAGAAGTGTTAATTGCCATTGACTACCATTCATTTTCTGGTAAAGAAGAAAGTTAAGCCAGAAAGGACAACCAAATACTACTAAAAGTAGGTTAGATGTTCTCCATACATAGAAAAACCACAACAAAAACATTTTTTTATAGCAAAATGCTAAAATTTGCTTTGGTCAAGTTGATGAAATTTGCTATTTTAGACATAATATGGAGAGTGATGGAATGCTGCATCAGATGACCTAGCCTCCACAATCACCCGACCTCAACCCAATTGAGATGATTTGGGATGAGTGGGACTGCAGAATGAAGGAAAAGCAGCCAACAAGTGCTCAGCATTCCTAGGTGAAGCTGGTTGAGAGAATACCAAGAGTGTACAAAGCTGTCATCAAGGCAAAGGGTGGCTACTTTGAAGAATCTCAAATATAACACTTTTTTTGTTTACTACATGATTCCATGTGTCAAAGTTTGCACGTCTTCACTATTATTCTACAATGTAGAAAATAGTCAAAATAAAGAATAACCATTGAATGTGTCCACATGTTTGACTGGTGCTGTATGTTTCACAAAATGTTATCAAAGAGTTTAAATGAAAACATTACTATGGTAAGTGCCTATTAAGCTCATCAGGCCCAAAGACCCCAGCAAAACAATATTTGTTTTTTTCACAATTAAGTGTTTTAACATGTTCTTTTCAGAACAACCAAGGCTATAGGTAGAACACAAATTAATTTGACATAAACAGAGGCATTATTGAGTTGTATTGACAAATGTCAATAAAAACAATAAGATTGGCCATGTGAGAACCTGATAAAAATGAATTTATAAGAATGCTGTAAGTACAGAAATAGTTTGCACAGTGGGAAGTTAATATCCTACTAGTCAGTGACAAATGTGTGGAGTCTGTGACAGCAACTATGTGAGCTTATTACAGTATTATAAACAGTATGTCCTGGGATTTCCTATGATCTTCTCTTTTGTGGCTTGTGAGCGTCATAGAGCAAAACATGTATGTGTTCTCGAGAGTCTCAACTTTTCATAGATGGGTCATAATAGTTTGTAGCTCAAACCATTCTGACTCTACAGACGTTTTAGTGAGAAGAACCGGCCCCGGAACCCTTCGGGATCCGTCCCTTGTCTCACAAAAACCTTTCTACCTCAGCCCTCTTTTTCCCCACACAGGCTAATGGTTGGTATCTACGGATGCAGAATAAGTAACAGTACCATGGTTGACCCTAACAGGGCTGACTACTTCGCCTTAAATAGTCCATAAATCCCCTTGTGACAGGGGGGAATGGAAGATTGTTGTGTGCAACAGGGAGGGACAATTGAATGCAAGCTTAAAAAAATATAGATTTATTCAACCACAACAAAAAGTCTAGCCTATCTATGGGTAAAAGGGTTGACCTGTTATGCTTGACCCACTCAGTTTTCCACCACAAAACACTAGAAAACAGCCAAAAAGAGTAGAACCAGCACATTTGTTTTTACACTATGATTTCACTATTAGACGTTAAATGTTTATTTTGAACAAATTCTTTAAAGAGGATTCATATTAAAGAGAGTGTTCAGTTCAATAACAGGGTTGACCTTAAAATGAGGGACAGTTTTTTTTTTTAAACCTTAAATATGAACAACTAACCACATTATATAAATAATAATCTTCAGAAAGGACTTTAACTACTGCTTTCAATGATCATGAAAACGTGGGTGAATGTTGGGGTTAAGTGGGTTAAAATCTCCCTAGAAGTCTCACAGGGGAGGCACAGAGGGACATGTCAAAATGCAGAATTTTGGCACTTTAGCAAGTCTTTTTTCGGGACATAAGTCAGACTGAATGAAAGGTCCTGAACAGCAAGCTGTATTCTTTGGAATGTTCGAAGCCAAAATGAAAAATTCAGTTGAAAGGACATGAATTGGAGAATCTCAGCAGCTATCTGAGCAGAGGAGTCAAGTGAAACTTCCCTTTCCATGTATTAAACACACGCACGCACACACGCACGCACACACACACACACACTTAATTTGTGCAAATGCATATAAATAAATGATTAAATAAACCCCATTGGCCCACGGGATGTATTTTTTCCCCCGTTTTAGTAATAATTGCCATGCAACACATGCAAGGGTAGTGTTCGAAAGTATTGACCAGCCTTAGCCATTTTAATAGAAATTATATCTACTCAGAATCCCTGGCTAGCAGAGTCTGGCGCGTTATAATATAAACACAATTGATATTGATATTGATGTTCAAGATATCCGATTGTGCATGCACACATTTGTCCTTTCGCCGTTTCATGGTTTTAATCAAGTATCCTCCTTTTTTAAGCCCATTTTGTTGTTCTGCTGCCGATGGTGGTGGAAAAGAAGAGCCTTGGCTGTTTTGTAAGCATGTGCACATCCTGATCTCTCATAATATTAGTTAAAATCAATATGCTGCTTTTTTAATTATTGCTCATGGTACAAAGCGGGGAAGGCTCATTTAAGGGGGGATCGATATAGGAGAGCGATTGGTGGACGGTGGAGCTGTACATCAGGCAGCTTGATGTGAAAATCATTGGGGCCTGTGCGGACTGCGGCTCGTGCTGATCAGCCTGGTTAGCCCCCCAGCTGGCTCCAGGGCCTGGGTAATGGCTGAACCCTCCGTGAACCAGCATCCTCAGCTTTCGACGCCACCCCTCAGAGCCCTTCACATCCCCCCCCCCCCCCCCCCCCCCCCCCCCCAACACCACCCCGCCCACACGCAGGCCAAGAACAGACGAATAACACACATCATACTCCATCAGAAATAGAATGAAAAGAAAAAAAAAGTGAAAAATAAAGTCTTTCTCTCTCTCGCTCGCTTACTCTCTCTCTTTCTCTCGCTTGCTTTCTCTCTCTCTCTCTCTCTCTCTCTCTCTCTCTGACACGCACACACACACTCTCCTCTCTTCATCTTCTCATTGATTATCTGTGCTTGTGATTTGACTCTTTTTTTATTTGTCCCTTTATTCTTCTCCCTCTGAGTGCATTGTTCCTCTATGTACACCTCTATTACCGTTCCCTATCTGTCCCCCTGACCGCAACCAAGGCTGACTGGAAGCTTGCCCTGCTATTCTGCTCTGTGTGCTCTTATAAAGGTTAATAACTTGGGCCTCCGGACATTATTTAAGGGTGGATAGGGAAATGTTACGCTCTTCTGTTTCTTCCTCCTCTCTCTCTCTTTCTCTCTCTCTCTCTCTCTCTCTCTCTCTCATGCCCTTTCTCTCATGCTCTCTCTCGTGCTCTCTCTCAAGTCTTCCCAGTCCTAGTGGGTGCCAACTCAGATCTCCTCCATCATGTGGTTTAGGCCCCTCTAGCACTAAACTGATACAAATGATGTTAATCTGGGAATGTGTGAGCGGCAGCGTTTCCGAGGCCCGCACCATTATTTGTCACCATTTCCGTCTCCAAAACTGGTCCTTTGTGCACAAAGATACAGAAGTTAAAAGCCCAAATAATCGTTTTTTTCATCATTAGGTCATTTAGCATTTATCACTAGGTTTGTATATCAACGCCATCCCCTTCCAGTGGATGATTTATAATGGTTCAACAGCCAACGCTGGGACACCACGGTGAGGGTATCAATCCAAATAAGCACTGGCCAATATACAATCAGCATCCGGGGAAAGCTGGGTGGCATATTCAATGTACCCAAACGAAGTTAAAAAAATCTGTCTTTTGAGTTTATTCTTGCTTTGGACTTTGCTTTAGAGGACATTTTGAGAGGGTCAGTATGAAGGACTGCTAAGTATTTTTTATTGTATTTTTATGCCATTTGACAGGTGAGCTCAAGCTCATGCCTAACTCTCTTCCACCTTGACATGGGTGACTCTTAGGCAGGGCAGAGTGTTCCCTCATGTCTTTGTCTTTCTCCTCAAGACACTCTCCCAAGATCTGAGTTTTAGAAACTCAAACAGACTTTTTTCCATACCACAATATCAGTTATTTATTCTGATGCCCTAAGCCTTTATGTTCTGTTTCTGCATTACAGAGACAGTTTACAGTTTACACTATCCGATCAACAACCGATTTAAAGCAACAATCCTGAGTCTGTTTCAACTCAACAGCAGCCCTGCCACTTGACTTGGAACAGAACAAGCTGTAGGAGAGAAATGTAACTACTCTAAAATTCACACACAGAGCTATTTTCTAATCCTTAGTGATGAAAGGCAATTTTTGTCGAGCTTCACTTACACTCGATCATAAGGGGAATGCAATCACTTAAATCAAATGTACATATTTTGACAGGCAACCAGTGCTTAATATATTCAATTAGAAATGAAATACTGGTTAAACTGAGTGCTCCCTATATTTTATATTCTGAAACACTAATGAATATAATGGTTTCTTATTCAGCTTGTCTTTGCAGATGATTACCATATAAAATTTCCAACAGGAGCACATGGAGTAGAGATTCTGCTACTACACACACACACACACACACACACACACACACACACACACACACACACACACACACACACACACACACACACACACACACACACACACACACACACACACACACACACACACACTGACTTCTCATTCATCCATAAGAGTGGTTCCTTGACTAATTAAAATCTTAAAAAGACAGAAAAATGTACTACGCACTAAACACTTAATCACAAGTTTTGATCCGCCTCTGACAATTCAATCCATTGCAAGATGTCAATTAAGTGCATGCACATTTCTTTTATGAGCCGGCCGATTTTGTCCGATTACCAAGGTCATTTACTATGCCTTTAATTCCCCTCTTAGTACAATGCATTCAATCATTCAGATTGTATTCCGTCTCCCTTACTCCTGCAAGTCACGTGGCACATAAAACAGAAAGGATAGAACGTTTGCATTTGCAGTGAGCGAGTATCAATACATTACCTGCGTACTGAATTTTGCTCCCGTGTTAATGTTGAAGTGGGTCAGGTCAGAGTGGCCTGCATATTATTCTAATGAAGGAAGTGCAGGCGGCACTGTTTCGTCGACTGAAGATGCTCTCTTCGGCCAGATTTTCAGATGAAGTTATACCTCTGCTTATGGATTGTGATTTATCTCAAGGAGAACAGAGTTCATCTAAAAATAGCTCATTTGCATGTCCACAGCTGTGCCGAGTCTTTATGAAGATACCACTCTGATATACAGAATCGCCTACAATATCAGCAAAATATTTGCAAGTATTCATAACACTCTTGTTTTTTTTTTCAAAAACTTCAAAGTAAAAATGCTTATGAACATGTATTATTATGTAGAGAGCAACTTATTACATTTCCATCCAACTGACCTGAAGTCAGTTGTACTGGGTTCTCTGTTGTGTTGCTTTTGAATAGGGAGTTTGAGAAATAAGGGGGATTCAACCCAAAAGTTTAGATTTAGATTTATTCTCAAAGTAGCCTCGAGGAAACTTTATCAAACAGAAGTATGAACATAAAAAAGAATCCACACCGTATCATGCTCGATATCAACTGAATAATCAATTGTGGATGTCATGGTTCCAAAATAGCATTTAAACAGCCAATCCTAGCCATTTCCCAGTCAGATTAAAGCCTTTTTTCTTGAATATAACTTGATTTATGGTGAACATGGAAGTACTTATTTGTGTATGAGTATGTTGTGCTAACATACATGAGTCAGAATTAGACTGAACGTTTAGCGGCCGCCGTTTGCGTCCCAGCGTTGATATTCTTCATGATATCCAAACACACAACGTACACAAACACACACTTACTACGCTAGGAGGTTTTCCCTCATCGCTGAAATACATTTACACAGGCCATTCAGAGAGACACGTTTCCCTTTGATGGAAGAATGTAAATGTGTCATTTACACCTGTCTTGTCTTTTATCATGATAAAGCAGCTCATACTCTGGGAAAGGGGAAAAAGAGAAACGCAAGCCAGTAGCGTCATTCATCGCCTGTCCTGTTTCATTCACAAGCTTGTGATTCTCTATCATGCTCCCCTCAACAGCCCGTCAGGAGAGGGTACCTCTCCATTGAAACAAATCTCTCATATTCCCCTTTTTTGATTTCTCCCTCCCTTCCCTCCGATTAGCTTATTCATTCTTCACATGTGACTGCCAAGCCTGTTAAGGTCGTATTAAACCGAAGCAATCCACTTTAAATGGTTATCTACGACGCACATTAAAAAGCTCTTTGTTGGCCTTTAAATATTGTGATTGGGTTATAGGGGGGGGTCGCTGTTTCGGAGCGCTGATCGCCCTCCCAGGAGCCCGCTTCAGAATACAAATTGAGTAATATTATAAAGGGCGAGTGCTCCAGAAGGACTGGATAATGAATAGGATTCATGATCTACCAAGGAACAGGGAGGTCATGCAATGAAGTGAAATACTCTAATAACTCCAATACAAACCCACACAGATGATGATGCATTAACTGAAAGGCCCCTTGAAATTCAATTTTTCTCTCTCTATTCCATATTGGCCTGTATCCCAGGGATATTTGTGTAATATCAGAGCAAAAAAAAAACGGCTGTTTTAAATGTACCCCTTTTGATTTCTAAATCCAAGCTCTGGTTTGCAAGGGTCGAAGACTGGATAAAATCTAGCAAATCCCCTTATCTTCAAAAATAAATCAAATATTAAAAACCTGATTTATATTGTCATGGCATGCAATTTCTTGATCATCTGCAAATGTCTCAAGAAGTCTACTAGACTTGAGGTAGATCTGGAGGCAGATTACTTCACTGGAGGCCTTAATACTAGATATTAGATTCTAGATGTAATCCCTACCGATTATGATTTATTTTTCCTGAGGAATTACATTCATCATCTTACATAGTAAGCCCTGAGGGGAGGTGGACAGTATTGTGTGTTATCCTGTCAGACTGACAAGTCAGAAGTTGTATCATTGGCTTTGTGTCCTTATGTATCTGTTCTTGTACCTGAGGGTGACCGAGTACGTATTACCCAACCGAATACATGTTATGATGAATTAGTACATATTATACAACTGGAAATTGGAGTAACCTAGATGTGCATAGTGCTGTCAAGCATTAGGTGTAGGTTCAGTTCAATTCAGTTTTGCATACTGTATAGAAACGCATGCCTATCAAAAGTGAAAAGCAGTTCAAGGGTTTACTGTATTGAGAATGAATTACGTCCTCCATCTCCCTTCCCACCTCTTCTTCTTGAGTTAGTGGCGTGATTTTTCTGTATAGCATGTTGTATAGTTTGTACTTTTTGTATATCATTTTTGTCAAACTCCGCTGGCCTCCCAATTGGATTTTAAGGAGAAAATGAAACTCTTGTTGTAAATGGGGATACAGTAGTTAACAGGATACAGTAGTTCACCCAGGATACAGTAGCACACCCAACACACTCTTGCCTACTAACCCCGTAACATGCATGTTGCTGCCAGTTTTATACTGTCAGTGGATTTGTCAGGGAATAGACTTAAGGTGTGGCAATATCTGAGTTACCCTTCATTCTTGTTGCGCTGGAATTACTTAAATAGAAAATGGCACCCTTTCCCACTATAAAACATTAGTGGAAGTTTTAACAGTTTGTGCTCTGTTAAAGTTCAAAACAACTGTGGAACCATTTAATTGGTGGTCAAACGTTGTATATTATAGTATGGAGATCAAGTCATGGGTTTAGGTAGATCAACAAGAGAAGGCTTTACTTTATGATACAGATCGTTCCGCTGTTCTGGTGGTAATCCTTACAAATCTTTGGCGAGGTCATTACCAGATTAAAAAAAGAAACCCGTGTCTTAATATTTATTCCCTTCAATACCGAATCTACTGGCAGTGCCGACCCTTGTGAGCGTGCCATCTCACTCCCTGGAAACCGTGGTCACAGTTCCTAGTGAATGAACTAGACTATAACCCGTCCGACTATATGTTTGTTAAGAATAAGTCCTTGTAGATCTTTGTTCCGGCTTCATGTCATTTTCTGAAAACTACAGAAAAAGTAATATAGAATCGTTTTTTAAAATTTTTAACATTGCTTCATAAAATATACAATATAGAATGGTTTTAACAGAACCTGGTAACTTTTCTTTCTGCCAGTGTATCTTGATGGAGTGTGGAGGGGGTGGAATGGGTTGGGGTGTTCAATCAGGGACGGGGAAAATGGTTAATTCCACTTGTGATGACACTGGCTCGGCAAGCACAATAGTTTTCAAGAGCTGACAATGACCAGTAATGACTGAACGAATGGATAGAGAATAGAGGAGAGGAGAGAATGGATAGAGTAGGAACTGTGAAAGAGACAAGTAAAGTATGAGAGAGGGGAAGAGTGAGTGAGAGATAGAAAGAGTAAGAGAGAGAGTCAGTCTCAGCCGCTCTCCACAATCGGCTCTCAGCATCTACAGTCCCAGGCCAAAATACCATTAATACAAGTGTCAGAGGAGTGAGTGGAATCAGGGCCGTGCCGACGTCTTTGAGTGGCTTGCGAAGAAAATGCCCTGGATCCTTTGGGGACAGTCCACGACGCTGCCCATTCTTTGGCCCTTTGTGATTCTGCTTCTTCGTCCTCTGCCTTTTATTTGTGTAAAGATTAAATTGCACATGATTTCTAATGTCGGTGCTCCTCCACTTGTCATAGGTTGTCGACCTCCGTGGGGACCAGTTAATAGATACATCGTCTGTTTGTCTCGTGTTGAAACGCTCGTCCACCACAGCCCAGTAACCCCCTATTGTCACACAGTCTGAGGCAATTAAGTCAAATAGTGGATAAGGCCTCAATGCGTGCTTTCAATATTTATTACGTCCTCTTTGTGAAAAGAGCTATTTAGTCCGCTATATCTGAAATGATCTCTAATGCAATTACAGATGCATTTAGAATACGCATTAGTGGCAATCTTCACTCCCTTACAAAAGGCACAACACTTAGACTAGACTGGAGGAGATAAGAGATGCAAGTATTATGAGTGGTCCAACATTTACCTCTGAATGAGACTCAGTGGGAGACTTTAGTCAACATGCATTTGACAGTATACTGTATAGGTTTTATTACAGTGTAATACAAATCCACACAGTGACGCTGAATCATATCAGAATTGTTTTTTTTTTGCAGACGAGAGCGCCTTAGCTTCTCACACCTTTTTACCCAAGGTTTGACTGGATGATAAAATAGGCAAGCTAAGGTTACCATGTAATCTCCATCCATCCATACTCCAAACACTGGAGTCAGTTATTCTCCAGGCCTCCTGAGTGTCTGGGCCTGGCACAAACCTACTTCTAGAGGAGTTGTCTGGCTGCCGCTTGGAGCCAGTCCCCGTCTCCTCTCTTCCTCTCTCTGCTCTCATCCCTCTCTCACTGCCCCTTACTGTCTCCTCTCTCCCTCTCTCTGCTCTCATCCCTCTCTCACTGCCCCTTCCTATCTCCTCTCTCCCTCTCTCTGCTCTCATCCCTCTCTCACTGCCCCTTCCTGTCTCCTCTCTCCCTCTCTCTGCTCTCATCCCTCTCTCACTGCCCCTTCCTGTCTCCTCTCTCCCTCTCTCTGCTCTCATCCCTCTCTCACTGCCCCTTCCTGTCTCCTCTCTCCCTCTCTTTGCTCTCATCCCTCTCTCACTGTCCCTTCCTGTCTCCTCTCTCCCTCTCTCTGCTCTCATCCCTCTCTCACTGCCCCTTCCTGTAACTCTCTCCATTTCTCTCTCTCTCTCTCTCTCTCTCGCTCTCTCACTGCCCCTTCCTGTCTCCTCTCTCCCTCTCTCTGCTCTCATCCCTCTCTCACTGCCCCTTCCTGTAACTCTCTCCATTTCTCTCTCTCTCTCTCTCTCTCTCTCTATCTCTCTCTCTCTCTCTCCATTTCTCAGTTTACAATTGGCTCATTCATCCCCTCCTTTCCCCTGTAACTATTCCCCAGGTCGTTGCTGTAAATGAGAATGTGTTCAAAGGCAACTTACCTGGTAAAAATAACGGATAAATAAAAAATAAAAAATGTTTCTCTCTCTCTCCATTTCTCTCCCTCTCGCTTTCTCCATTACTCTCTCTTTCTCCATCTCTCCTTCTCCCTCCTAATTGACTTCCCAGTTTGATAACACATGGCTGTCTGATTGGAGCCTGTCTGTTTCGCTGATGCACAGAGGAACGTGCCTCCTCGATAGCAGATCAATTAGTCTATTAAGATAACTTGGGACAAGGGTCTCTGGCATAAATTTGAAAGGGGCTGGAGATTCACTCACTCTTACTACTGTTTCTATGTATATGACATTTTTGGGCACATTGGTATATATCTGGATGTTCTGTCTGTAAGCCTCTATCATATTTATTTCATATAGCACTGAAAGCAAGGACTTAATTTCTATTATTTTCTCTGAAAGTCTATACCATTTTGACACTTTTGAAGATGTAGGCTCCTTGTCTGACAGTTTATACACATGAAGGAAGGAATAATTGTAGGTAGTCCTGACTAACAATTCAATAAGATAAACTGGCCTAATTGTCTCATGAGGTTTTTTGAAACTGTCTTGCATAAACAGTCTGCAGAAGTGTCTTTCTTTTATGGCAAGAAACATGACTTTATGTTATGAAATTGATTCCTGAGCTTGTAGACTGGTGGCCAGAATATTCTTTTCATTTGACAATTCTTCAGATTACTCCGGATCATTCTTGGGATTTTCAAATTCTTACCCAGACGTCTGTTGACCCCTCCTGGGTACATTGGAAATGTGGTCGAAGCTCAACTGCCTAAATATGAGTGTGCAGATATACAGTAATTAGGATGATTTAGTGTGTTGTTACCAGAGATTAAACAATGAGTTCATAAAAAAATGTAATCAGCTGTAATACTTTTGGTTATACAGAAAATGTTTGTGAAACAAGCAGGTAAGGTTAGTATAGATGATAAAAGTAAGAGAAAAAAATGTTAAAAAACATACTTTCTTTCATGCCTCTCTTACAAGCAGCTTTAGAAAAAGAAGAGGCCAAATAACAGCTCGAAAGACATGACATCATTACATCAAGGACCGAGATCTGATTTTCTCCTCACCTCTGAAGTATATCCAGCAATTGTGTCCTTTCGTAAGCAACTTTTATGGAGGCCTCATGGAAAGCCTGCAAGCCCGGAGGTCAGAGGGCAATGTGCTGATGGATTATGGGGCAGTGCTACAGCCCGCTCTTGCTGACAGGCTTTATTGGTTGGGAGGATGAGCTTGTAACCCTTTATATAATTATTGTATTAAACCCAGTGTTGCCCTTGCCTCGCTGGCACTTGTTCCTGGATCAATGTGGAGATAATTTCAGAAATGAATAGTTAGTATCGATCGGGCCCCTTAGTGATGGCTTATCAGCCACTCGGACAGGTCGCTGGAGATTATTGCGCCAATGTCATTTATGGTCTCTATGATAGCATTTGTATTTTTGGAGTGGGCCGATTCAAACAAAGACAATTCAATTTGCAATGTATTTCCTTCTGTCTGTTGTTCTCTGCCTCCACTCTCTGTTACACACTAAGCAATAAATCACAATTGTTTGTATTTTTATCACCTTTTTCCCTCACTTTTCTCCAGCTGATACAAAGGTGATGGCCTGGATTCAGGGTATAGGGGGAGGTAAGAGGAAGAGGAATAAGAGGAAGAGGGGAAGCGTCAGCATTTGAACATTTTGGCTGAGGGATTGAGTGTGCGTTGCTTCAGACAAACCAATGTATTTGTGGAAGACGGAACTTAATGTTTTGTTATTTTCTCTGCTTTGTCTGGCCTTCTGCCATTCTTGTTGTCTCCCTGGCACTTGTCTGGGGAAGTAACAGTGCTTCACTCACACATTTTGATCTGACAAAACAGTGTAACACAATGGTATAAAGTACCAGTTACCTCACTAACTAAATTCTACACTGCTCACTTTATAATTTTAATACATTTTACAATTGACTCTCATGAAGACAAACATGTATTTATTATTTATATACCCTACAGTACCAGTCAAAAGTTTGGACACACCTACTCATTCAAGGGTTTTTTCTTTATTTTTTAAACAATTTTCTACATTGTAGTATAATACTGAACACATCAAAACCATGAAATAACTCATATGGAATCATGTAATAACCAAAAAAAGTGTTAAACAAATCTAAATATATTTTCAAAGTAGCCACCCTTTGCCTTGATGACAGCGTTGCGCACTCTTGGCATTCTCTCAACCAGCTTCATAAGGTAGTCATCTGGAATGCATTTCAATTATCAGGTGTGCCCTGTTAACCTTTTCACACGTACCAACACACGTGTGATCATTCTACAGTGGTCCCTGTAGCATACGATCAAACCGGTGTGATTAGAACGCTTATTTAGAATGCTTATTTAGAACGACAGTTTTGAATGACGCAACAATCAGTATTTTAGCTGGCCACACTTTTTTTCTGAAACATTTTGCACGAACACAGTCCTTACAAAGTTATGTCCAGAATGTGAGCAGTTTATTTTTGGATGCAATGTTCAGACATTCACAGAAGTATCTACAGCATAACACAATCATCCAAACAGGAAAAATGTAGGCTACATTTGTCCTAGCGTTAACTGAGGAAAGATAGACTTAACACAAGCGGTCAAATTTGTACAACTCTCGCTGACAAACTACAATATGAATTAGCTAATAGAAATGACTATTTATAATTAATCACATCACGGGTGAGCTCACCATTGATCTAAATAATTGAGTAAAACACTCTCTAGAAATCGAAAGTAATCCGACGATGGGCAGTTTCTGCATGCTGCCGTGCTTTTTCCCCCTCACAGAAACCAAAGATAATAAGAGGAGACAAGATGAGTTTGGTCTGTTTATACTATGCATGTTCAAGGGGGGGGGGGGGGTCGTCCACCATCGTTCACATCCCACCATTCATTTCAGGAAGTCCTCAAAAAATGAGTGACCCTTACTCACCTCATTTTGTTATAACTTCTTTGGTCCAACAGACGATTGCTTGAAACCAGAATGCATTTTATGTCAACAAACATGGCTACACACAGCTGGAATTAGCTTAGCTCATGGTGATCAGTATAACCTTCAAAGAGTATTTTACACACATAATATGTGCCCATTACAATCTATGCAAGATTCGGAATGCATGCAAACAATTGGGAAGTGCTTGGGGAATTTTGTCCGGGTCAGACATGTCCCAAAAATGAATTGTTTGAAAAAGTAAAAAATACTATTTTTTATGTGAATGAATGAGGAGGTGGAACACACCTCACTTCAAACTGTTCTTAGAAAATAAAAACTTGTTAGAAAATCATTTGAAATTGAAACAGGCTGACCACACCGCTCGCTTCGTGGCAAAATACATTTTGAGATCTGTTATTCACTTATTGTACCCACACTGCTCGTGCGCGCCAACAAGCTTCTGCATTGCCACGGGCTAAAATAGAAATCAGTTATATTTCTGACGCAGATCGCGCTGCAAGTCTTGCCTCTCCCATCTCCTCATTGGTTTATAGAAGCAGGTACAGATTGAAAGACGAACGAGGTCAGTGGCGGTAATGCACCTAATTTATGAAAGTTGCTAATCGCAATATAAAGTCAAGAGAAGAAAAAGCCAGGAAGGAAGAAAGATGACTAGAAACGATTCAGTCGACCGTTTTATCTGGATTAATTGGAGGAGTAGAGGACATTGTGCATTTCAGGTAAAATAACAACTCAATGTTTATATCCCAGGACAAATTAGCTAGCAACAGCAAGCTAGCTAAATAGGACAAATTAGATAGCAAGTGCAAGCTAACTAGGTAAATTGCCATCAACCTGTCCACAAATTGATATAATTGGTTCAGAGTTTGTTTTGATATTTTAACCTGCGTGTCGTGATCGCGTTTGGTGTGGGGCGACAAAATAAATTGATGCACGCGTGCAGCCAGTTTGGGTTCCGTGTTAGTGCCTTGGCTTAAGGGTACAGCGGATTAAATGTACTGTTGCGTAGCAATCACATTCTGAAATGGAGAGAACTTTCTAACATCACGTGGATAAAAAAACTCACACTGGGGCGACTGTTAGAGATATTTGGAACTCTCCCATGAAAGGGTTAAAAATGTATTTGAGGAGTTTCTTTCCTTCTTAATGCGTTTGAGCCATCAGTTATGTTGTGACAAGGTAGGGGTAGTATACAGAAGATAGCCCTATTTGATAAAAGACCAAGTCCATATTATGACAAGTAAAGCTCCAATCAGCAAAGAGAAACTTGAAGTCATGAAGGTCAGTCAATCCGGAACATTTCAAGAACTTTTAAAGTTTATTCAAGTGCAGTCGCAAAAATCATCAAGCGCTATGATGTAACTGGCTGTCGTGAGGACCACCACAGGAATGGACGACCCAGAGCTACATCTGCTGTAGAGGATAAGTTCATTAGAGTTTACCAGCCTCAGAAATTTCAGCCAAAATAAATGCTTCACAGAGTTCAAGTAACAGACACATCTCAACATCAACTGTTCAGCTAAGACTGCGTGAATCAGGCCTTCATGATCGAAAGGCTCCAGAGTAGGTGAACGGATGATCTCCGCATGTGTGGTTCCCACCGTGAAGCATGGAGGAGCAGATGTGATGGTGTGGGGGTGCTTTGCTGGTGACACGGTCTATGATTTATTTAGAATTCAAGGCACACTTAACCAGCATGGCTACCACCATTCTGCAGTGATACGCCATCCCATCTGGTTTGCACTTATTGGGACTATCATTTGTTTTTCAACTGGACAATGACCCAACACACCTCCAGGCGTGAGGAGAGTGATAAGGAGCTGCATCTGATGGCCTGGCCTCCACAATCACCCAACATAAACCCAATTGAGATTGTTTGGGATGAGTTGGACCACAGAGTGAAGGAAAAAGCAACCAACAAGTGCTCTGCATATGTGGGAAGTCTTTCAAGACTGTTGGAAAATAATTCCTTGTGAAGCTGGTTGAGAGAATACCAAGAGTGTGCAAAGCTGTCATCAAAGGAAAGGGTGGCTACTTTGAAGAATCTAAAATATTAAATATATTTTTGTTTGTTTATCACAATTTTGGTTACTACATTTTACATATGTGTTAGTTCATAGTTCTGATGTCTTCACTATTATTCTACAATGTAGAATAATAGTAAAAATAAACAAGTCTTGTAGGTGTTTCCAAACTTTGTACTGGACCTGTATGTGTGTATATACAGTGGGGACAACAAGTATTTGATACACTGCCGATTTTGCAGGTTTTCCTACTTACAAAGCATGTAGAGGTCTGTAATTTTTATCATAGGTACACTTCAACTGTGAGAGACGGAATCTAAAACAAAAATCCAGAAAATCACATTGTATGATTTTTAAGTAATTAATTTGCATTTTATTGCATGACATAAGTATTTGATACATCAGAAAAGCAGAACTTAATATTTGGTACAGGAACCTTTGTTTGCAATTACAGAGATCATACGTTTCCTGTAGTTCTTGATCAGGTTTGCACACACTGCAGCAGGGATTTACGCCCACTCCTCCATACAGACCTTCTCCAGATCCTTCAGGTTTGATGCCCCATGAGGTGAGATCTTGCATGGAGCCCCAGACCGAGGGTGATTGACCGTCATCTTGAATTTCTTCCATTTTCTAATAATGGCGCCAACAGTTGTTACCTTCTCACCAAGCTGCTTGCTTATTGTCCTGTAGCCCATCCCAGCCTTGTGCAGGTCTACAATTTTATCCCTGATGTCTTTACACAGCTCTCTGGTCTTGGCCATTGTGGAAAGGTTGGAGTCTGTTTGATTGAGTGTGTGGACAGGTGTGTTTTATTCAGGTAACAAGTTCAAACAGGTGCAGTTAATACAGGTAATGAGTGAAGAACAGGAGGGCTTCTTAAAGAAAAACTAACAGGTCTGTGAGAGCCGGAATTCATACTGGTTGGTAGGTGATCAAATACTTATGTCATGCAATAAAATGCAAATTAATTACTTAAAAATCATACAATGTGATTTTCTGGATTTTTCGTCTCTCGAAGTTGAAGTGTACCTATGATAAAAATTACAGACCTCTACATGCTTTGTAAGTAGGAAAACCTGCAAAATCGGCAGTGTATCAAATACTTGTTCTCCCCACTGTATGGATTGTCTGGATTGGCCTGATTGAGATCAAAGAAGAGGGAGTTTGGGAGTGGGATGATGGCACATCAGCTACAACTACTTACTGGATGAAATGTTTTCCCAATAACTACGACAACATCAAGGACTGCGCTATGTTCACTGAAAGGTCATCAGACTCATTGATGAGCTGGAATAATGGAGGATGAATTTATGAATTATTAAACTAGATCTGTGAGAATGACACATCCATCCATGGCATACAGTTATTATCAAAGCGCGTGACCAAGCTTCTATCTTATGGAGTTGAATTGATGTCCATGTGAAAATAGATTTGTTGACATTTTTGGCATTGTAGTCATCATGCAACATTTGTACAAACTGTGTTTAGACCAGATTGTGGGATACGGTAATTAGTGCAATTGTAGGTTATTGGTGTAGAAAAAGTGATGATCAGTATAGTGGATGTATGATTAAACATTGCATTGTGAATAATTATATTTTGTTGGTAGCTTACACACAATGTACTGCAGTCTGTTCACTCTGTCTGTTGAATTACACTTGACTAAAAACCTGTCTTGCTGTCTTCTGAACTTTTCTATCGCAAAACATGGAACAGACCACTGGCGAACACTATGTTCAGATATATTTTCAGATATGATCATATGTACAGTACCATTCAAAAGTTTGGACGTACCTACTCATTCCATTATTATATATATATTTTTTTAACTATTTTCTAAATTGTAGAATAATAGTGAAGACTTCAAAACTATGAAATAACATATGGAATCATCAGACCAAGGACAGATTTCCAACGGTCTAATGTCCATTGCTTGTGTTTCTTGGCCCATGCAAGTCTCTTCTTCTTATTGGTGTCCTTTTAGTGGTTTCTTAGCAGCAATTCGGCCATGAAGGCCTGATTCCCGCAGTCTCCTCTGAACAGTTTGTGTTGAGATGTGTCTGTTACTTGAACTCTGTGAAGCATTGATTTGGGCTTTATTTTCTGAGGCTGGTAACTTTAATGAAATTATCCTCTGCAGCAGAGGTAACTGAGTGTTCCTTTCCTGTGGCGGTCCTCATGAGAGCCAGTTTCATCATAGCGTTTGATTATTTTTGCGACTGCACTTGAAGAAACATTCAAAGTTCTTGAAATGCTCCGGATTGACCGACCTTCATTTAGAATAATGATGGACTGTCGTTTCTCTTTGCTTATTTGAGCTGTTCTTGCCATAATATGGATTTAGTCTTTTACCAAATAGGGCTATTTTCTGTAAACCAAACATACCTTGTCACAACACAACTGATTGGCATAAAGGAAAAGAAGGAAAGAAATTCCACAAATTAACTTTTAACAAGGCACACCTGTTAATTGAAATGCATTCCAGGTGACTGCCTCATGGTGCTGGTTGAGAGAATGCCAAGAGTGTGCACAGCTGTCATCATGGCAAATGGTGGCTACTTTGAAGAATCTAAAATCTAAAATATATTTTGATTTGTTTCACACTTCTTTGGTTATTACATGTTTCCTTTGGTCTGATGAGTCCATATGTGTTATTTCATAGTTTTGATGTCTTCAATATTTTTCTACAATGTAGAAAATAGAAACAAATAAACCCTTGAATGAATAGCTATCCTTAAGAATGTGTGTAGTTGTATGTGGGTATGTGTGTTTGCTCATCCAGTCCCCCCTTTGTTTGAGGAGCCTCGCCCTTGTGTCATGTTTAGACTTTCCCCTCTTACCTTTTAAACTGTGAATGACAAGATGTATCCATCAGTGGCCAGAGCTCAATTTCAATAGCCAGCTCAGGGGGAATCATTCAGAGAAATGTAATTTACTTCGTATTGGTCAGTTTGACCCCTGACCTCAAGCACTTGACACGGTTACCACGGAAACCCAGAAGAAAAAAAAAGAGTTGAGAATCAGATAGCAGGTTGTGACAGTTTCCTTGTGGAACATGCCTGACAGCTTTTTTCTGATGTAGATTGGAAATAAATAAAAAAAAAACATTTTATGACCCATGTAATTACGTAATACAATATAATTTCACAATATACTATTATATTATATAATACATGGCTACTTCATCCTGAAGGTGGGAGAGTCACTGAATCTGTCTCAGACAAGCGCAAGGAACTTCATTGCATACTTATAACAATGGTGCTATTTGTCATAACTGTCAGGCTTGTTCATGTTTTACTCGGCTGATAGCTTAATTACATCCAATTACCTCAGAAGCGTTCCCATCCTAATTAGTTGTACAGTTACACGTTGGTAATAGCACAGGGATCAAAGGAAACAAATGACTATCATACATCATTTACAATTAACAAGCATGATGGATTAATTATGACTCACCCCTTAATACAGTGTGAGAATAGTGTAGTGTGTGGAGATATTGTACATGGAGCGTTTCTCTACAGATCCCTGATGGCTACCAACTCATCCTGTCTCATACTATTTAACATAAAGAATTACAGTTGCACATAGGAGTTATCTACAATTCTGAAAAGTCATTGTTTATCACATAAATGTGAACTATGCAAGAGCCAAACAATGGCCGATTTTTAAAGCATGTCTTACATTGTTGAAGCAGCTAAATCTCATCTGTCCACTGTCTCTCTAGCCTAGCCGTTTAACACGCTTCAGTCTTTTTAACCAGGCACAGCAGGACTAAAATGAGCTTTGACCATAACAGTTTAGGTCAGCACTGACCAGCACTATCTCAGGACAGTTTTCCCATTACTCTATCTGGCTCATTGCCCCTCATCAGATGACAGCACTTTGCTCTTTCACTTAATGGTTCTTCTGACATTTTGTGAATTCCATCTTTCCTAAATCTACCTTACAGTATGTTACAGTAACTCCAAAAAAAGGTTACCAGAGTTTTAGTTTGGTGCACGAGAAACAACATGATTTTGGTCTTGCTGACCTAACTTTAAGAGGTTTAGCACTGGGGTTATTTGCCCTGTGAGTATATGGACTATGTCGTCATTTATTTTCTAAAAGTATGAGGGTAAACAACATTTACATTATGCTTTCAAAGTGATATTAATGTAGCTAAACACCTCTTGTCTAGCTTTGGACCGCAGGCAACTGTTCCACTCCCTAATTCAGCTCAATATGGCAGACACACTCACTCTTCATTTGAACAAACAAAAGCAGCACATAATGATCACTTCTGCCATTATGGACAATTGATCTGATCTGGTCCAGGGCCCTGTGGATTTATTTCCTTTATGTTCATATGGATGTGTGTCAGAGAGCCTCTATATGCATATGTGTGTGCGTGTTAAGCTCTATCCAAACAAATGGAGGAGGTTTGGAGAAGAGTGCCTGAAGCGCAGCTCGTCCTTTAATTGCCATTTACATACTGGCGGAATCATTAATTTCCAATTCCCCTATTATTCCCTCCCACCCCCTCTTCTGTCCCAACGGTTGTGTCAATGTCAGAGCCCATCAGTGTCACACGAACACAGACAGATACACATTTGTGTCCTATGAACGCCTCTCTTTAGACACAGCCTTCCCAATTTATCACATTTTATTTTTTCAGTCTGCCTTCATATTCTATGGCTCTACAGAGGCTGTGAGGTAGTTGTTACCAAGATGACCTCTGAATGACCCCAGACACTTTTTTAGGAATTAAAATATTCATTTTGCACTGCAAGATGTGCTGTTCCTACAGTCTAGTGGTTCAATTTTGTTGTTGGATGCACTACACAACCACACTTTTACAAATACTTTGATAATTCACAGAATTGAAAAACCACATAGTGCAGAGGCCATGATGCTGCTTTAGATAAACTATATTGAACAGTAGATAAGCTTAACTCCCTACTGTAAAAATGCATGAGTAGGTTATTCACTGTAAAAGTGCATGGGTAGGCCATTCACTGTAATCAGGAGGCACGTTGGGGAAAGAATATGTCCAGAGATTTAAGGCAAAAAAACAACAACGTCCGTCAGACAGCCTAAATTACATATTGATCAGTTTTAATTGCATTCCGGCCATCAGGAGGAGAAGCTTTGAAAATTCATAAAAGATAAATAATGTAGTTTTGTGCATGATTACCTCCGGGCCATCCAAATGAATTCCATCACTTAACCTCCAGTCAAAGGGGATTATTGAGCTTTATGATGCTGCCAGTGAAATATCAATAGGACTGGATGGGGGGGTGTTGAGCTTTTCCACACTGCTCTTTTGTTTGCTTGTAAATTAGCTGCATCAAACTAAATGACCACAAAGGCTATTAACAATGGACATATCTGCTGCATTTCACACACACACGTGCATGGACACATGCACAGACGCACAGAGAGAGCTTGGATACATGACAGTAGTAGATTTGTGAACTGTAGTGTTATTGCTATGTGTTGTCAAGATCTGGCGTTGTTTACTCAGTAGCTAGTTAGCTTATGATACATTGTTGCTAAATGGCGATTCAAAAAATGTTGTGAAAGTGTTGTGCTACATGTTCTGTTTGAGCTGGTTTGACAAAAGTTTAATTGAAAACATTGTTGGCCTTTTGTTGTTGGATTTTCAGAAATAGCTAGCTAGCTCATTTTTTTAGGACAGGTTAGCTAGCTACATGTTGTCAGTTTGTTATCAAGGCAATAACATTAGCTAGCTAGCTTGCTAGTTACTTCAGTGGATGTGCACAATAAAACAAGAAACATTTTGGCAAATGTGTGTACTGTTTTAGTATTGTTTTCTATGACAATAGCTGTGATAGCACGGGCCACTTTGTGTTGTCCATATCACATCCCCGCGTCATGCATTTTTCCCAAAGCAAGCCACAGCCCCACGATGCATCCTCTACCTCAGTGGTTCCAAAACTTTTTATAGTCCCGTACTCCTTCAAACATTCAACCTCCGGCTGCGTACCCCCTCTAGCACCAGGGTCAACGCACTCTCTGCTGTTTTTTTGCCATCATTGTAAGCCTGCCACACACACACTATACGATACATGTATTAAACATAAGAATGAGTTTTTGTCACAACGCGGCTTGTGGGAAGTGATAATGAGTTCTTATAGGACCAGGGCACAAACAATAATATAACAATAATCAATCATTTTGCTCTTTAATTAACCATCTTACATATAAAACCTTATTTGTTAATCGAAAATTGTGAGTAACTCACCACAGGTTAATGAGAAGGGTGTGCTTGAAAGGATGCACTTAACTCTGCAATGTTGGGTTGTATTTGAGAGAGTCTCAGTCTTAAATCATTTTCCGCACACAGTCTGTGCCTCTATTTAATTTTCATGCTAGTGAAGGCCGAGAATTCACTCTCACATAGGCACGTGTTTGCAAAGGGCATCAGTGTCTTAAAAAGGCGATTGCCAAGGCAGGAAACTCTGAGTGCAGCCCGATCCAGAAATCTGGAAGTGGCTTCTGATTAAATTACATTTTCACAGAACCGCTTGTTGCAATTTCGATGAGGCTCTCTTGTTCAGATATCGGTAAGTGGACTGGTGGCAGGGAATGAAAGGGATAACGAATCCAGTTGTTTGTGTCATCCGTTTTGGGAAAGTACCTGCGTAATTGGGCCCCCAAATCACTCAGGTGCTTCACTATATCACATTTGACATTGTCCAAAAAACTTGAGTTCATTTGCACACAGAAAAATCATACAATGATGGAAAGACCTGTGTGTGGTCCTTGTTAATGCAGACTTAGAAGTGCTCCAACTTCTTAATCATAGCCTCAATTTTGTCCCGCACATTGAATATAGTTACGGAGAGTCTCTGTAATCCTAGATTCAGATCATTCAGGCGAGAAAAAACATCACCCAGATAGGCCAGTCGTGTGAAAAACAGGTCATCATGCAAGCGGTCAGACAAGTGAAAATTATGGTCAGTAAAGAAAACCGTGTCAATACAATGCCCCTTGATAACCAGCGCACTTCTGTATGTTGTAAAATATTTACATGGTTGCTCCCCATATCATTGCATAGTGCAGAAAATACACAAGAGTTCAGGGGCCTTGCTTTAACAACATTAACCATTTTCATTGTAGTGTCCAAAACGTATTTCAAGCTGTCAGACATTACCTTGGCAGCAAGAGCCGGTGGATGCTGCAGTGTACCTACGTGGCGTCGAGAGCAACTGCTTGCACGTGAGTTACCACTCCACAATGTCTCCCTGTTATGACTTTTGCGCCATCAGTACAGATACCAACACATCTTCACCACCAAAGTACATTTGATGTCAAAAGGATGTCCAGTAATTTACAAATATCCTCCCCTGTTGTCCTGGTTTCCAGTGGTTTGCAGAAGAGGATGTCTTCCTTAATTGACCCCCCATAAACGTAACGAACATATACCATCTCCTGCCATGTCACTGATGTGTCGTGAAACAGTGTTGTTTGATGAAGACATTGTCTGTATAGTTTTTTGGGCCTTTTCCCCAGCATTGTCCCAGCAATATTCGCGGTAGCAGGAATAATTAAGTCCTCCACAATAGTACAGGGCTTTCCTGTCCTAGCCACTCGGTAGCTCACCAAATACGACGCTTCTAGCCCCTTCTTATTAATGGTGTCTGTTGATTTATACATGTCTTACTACTCGAAATCCGTCTTAATTCTCGCTCAAAAAACACTTTGGACTTATTTCTCAAATTGCCATGTTTTGTTTCTAAATGTCTGAGCAAGAGTGAAGGTTTCATTGAGTTGTGAGATAATACTTTTGCACATAAACTCAGCAAAAAAAGAAATCACTGTCAACTGCGTTTATTTTCATCAAACTTAACTTGTAAATATTTGTATGAACATAGCAAGATTCAACAACTGAGACATAAACTGAACAAGTTCCACAGACATGTGACTAACAGAAATGGAATAATGTGTCCCTGAACAAAGGGGGGGGGGTCAAAATCAAAAGTAACAGTCAGTATCAGGTGTGGCCAACATGCAGTGCATTTCCTCTTCATGGACTACACCAGATTTGCCAGTTCTTGCTGTGAGATGTTACTCCACTCTCCACAAAGGCACCTGCAAGGCCCCAGACATTTCTGTGGGGGAATGGCCCTAGACCTCACCCTCCGATCCAACAGGTCCCAGACTTGCTCAATGGGATTGAGATCCAGGCTCTTCGCTGGCCATGGCAGAACACTGACATTCCAGTCTTGCAGGAAATCACGCACAGAACGAGCAGTATGGCTGATGGCATTGTCATGCTGGAGGGTCATGTCAGGATGAGCCTGCAGGAAGGGTACCACATGAGGGAGGAGGATGTCTTCCCTGTAACACACAGCGTTGCGATAACCATTTATCCATTTTTGAGCAAACGGAATGAGCGGCAGCTACGTTTGGCTACATTCGAACCGTTAGTGGAATTCAGTTCATGTGATTGGATGTTAATTGTTTGACTAAGCTACCTGTTTTTGACATTGTGTTATTGACATTGTGTGGTTATTTTTTATTTCACTGAACACTAGATGTTTTAACTTTATTTTTGGCAGTGAAACGAGGCTACTCAGGTGAGAAAAAAACCCACCCAAATGTATAGCCCTGTTGGAAAATATGAATGGATTGTTTGAAAATGTGAAGAAAAAAAATATAATATATATATTTTTAAAGTGAATCACATTTTTATTTGGCGTACCCTCGATGGCATTGCGCGTACCCCAGGGGGATGGGGGGACCTGCTCTACTTGATTAGAGACATTCGGGCAAGGGTAAAATCTCAATGTGCACGCTTAGAAGGGGGACGTAGCCTACTTTTTGACTTCTGAATGCTCTGCTTTCTGGCCTGAAATTCACTCTTGTAATAGGATATGCTGTCCATTTCTTAACCTACTTAACATTTGTACTTTCTTTGTTGGACCTGTTTGTCTGTTGTGTGACACCAGTGGCTAGAAGCAGCCACAATTATTCTGATCTTCCCCACAAGCCAGATAATAATTAGAGGCTGACAAAATTCAGGAGCAGGTGGGAGGGATATTGATTTGCCCATGTCCTGCTTTGGAGGATCAAGAAAATAAGACAGAAAATTTACTGTCTTCATAAAAGTTTTAGTAAATCAGGCCATTTTAAAGGGAGAAATCGACAGCTTTTTCATTACCATACATAGTGTTCTCTAAAGCGTTTTTGATTATTAGCAATAAGGGACTTTCTCAGTGTCTTTCCTGCACCAATAAATAATAGGTTGTTTGGAAGTTTTGGACGTGATTTTAATCACCCCACGCCACACATAACCTCTGCAAGGTTATAACAAGATTACTTTCCAATTTCTTGTCGACATGGAGTGCCTTGAGCTGTAAACTGATTCATGTGTGTGTTTGTGCATGTCTGAGAGAGAAAGCAGGAGGGAAACAAAGCAAAGACGCACTGTCACAAAGGAAACATGTTGCAAATCTCTCTTTCTGTGACAGACTTTCACACTATATCTTTCTTATCTGCTTAGTCAATTGATTGTTTGTAAAATCATAACGTTTTGCTTTGATTTTTTTGGGATGGCATGGTACACTACATATATCTGCAATACCTGTAGATGCTTTTCAATGGTTTCCTGCGGAAACAGAGATACACCACATGGTCAACTTACACACAGCTCTGACACACACACTTACCCCACCAGACATGTCACCAGGGGTCTTTTCAGAGTCTCCAAATCCAGAACAAATTCAAGAAAGCATACAGTATTACATCCCATCTCATATTGCTCAAATGAACAGCATACCTAGTTACAAAAAACAGATAAAGCAACACCTCACAGCACAAAATAGCTGACATAGACATTTTATTTGTATGCGGACACCTTCTCGTCGAACATCTCATTCCAAATCCATGGGCATTAATAAGAAGTTTGTCCCCCTTTGCTGCTATAACAGCCTCCACTCTTCTGGGAAGGGTTTCCACTAGATGTTGGAACATTTCCGCGGGGACTTTTCAGCCACAAGAGCATTAGTGAGGTCTGGCACTAATGTTGGGCTATTAGGCCTGGTACGCATTCGGCGTTCCAATTCATCCCAAAGCTGTTTGATTGGGTTGAGATCAGGGCTCTGTGCAGGCCAGTCAAGTTCTTCCACACCGATCTGGACAAACCATTTCTGTTTGGACCTCGCTTTGTGCACGGGTGCATTGTCATGCTGAAACAGGAAAGGGCCTTCCCCAAAATGTTGCCACAAAGTTGGAAGCAAAGAAAAGTCTAGAATGTCATTGTGTGTTATAGCATTAAGATTTCTCTTCAATGGAACTAAGGGGCCTAACCCGAACCATAAAAAATAAAAAGTATTCCTCCTCTTCCAAACTTTACAGTTGGCACTATGCATTCGGGCAGGTAGCTTTCTCCTGGAATCCTTCAAATCCAGAGTCGACCGTCAGACTGCCAGATGGTGAAGTGTGATTCATCTCCCCAGAGAATGCATTTCCACTGCTCCAGAATCCGATGGCGGCGAGCTTTACACAATTCCAGCCGACACTTGGCATTGCACACAGTGATCTTAGACTTGTGTGTGGCTGCCTGGCCATAGAAAACCATTTCATGAAGCTCCTGACAAACAGTTATTGTGCTGATGTTGCTTCCAGAGGCAGTTTGGAACTCGGTAGTGAGTGTTGCAACCGAGGACAGACAATTTTTAGACTCTACGCGCTTCAGCACTCAGCTGTTGCGTTCTGTGAGCTTGTGTGGTCTACCACTTCGAAGCTGAGCTGTTGTTGCTCCTAAATCAAATCAAATCAAAATCAAATCAAATGTATTTATATAGCCCTTCGTACATCAGCTGATATCTCAAAGTGCTGTACAGAAACCCAGCCTAAAACCCCAAACAGCAAGCAATGCAGGTGTAGAAGCACGGTGGCTAGGAAAAACTCCCTAGAAAGGCCAAAACCTAGGAAGAAACCTAGAGAGGAACCAGGCTATGTGGGGTGGCCAGTCCTCTTCTGGCTGTGCCGGGTGGAGATTATAACAGAACATGGCCAAGGTGTTCAAATGTTCATAAATGACCAGCATGGTCGAATAATAATGAGGCAGAACAGTTGAAACTGGAGCAGCAGCACGGCCAGGTGGACTGGGGACAGCAAGGAGTCATCATGTCAGGTAGTCCTGGGGCATGGTCCTAGGGCTCAGGTCCTCCAAGAGAGAGAAAGAAAGAGAGAAGGAGAGAATTAGAGAACGCACACTTAGATTCACACAGGACACCGAATAGGACAGGAGAAGTACTCCAGATATAACAAACTGACCCTAGCCCCCCGACACATAAACTACTGCAGCATAAATACTGGAGGCTGAGACAGGAGGGGTCAGGAGACACTGTGGCCCCATCCGAGGACGCTCCTAGACGTTTTCACTTCACAATAACAGCACTTAGAGTTGACCCCCCCCCCAAAAAAATAATATTTGATGCATGTCAGCAAAGCCACTACACTACACAATACAACACTAAACAATACATGCATTGCACTACAGCGGTGACAAACGGTGCCAACAATCTGTTAGGGCCTACATAAAGCTGTCCCAATTGCAGAGCTTTCTTTTCAGCACCATGGAGTGAATCCTTACTACCTCTTCACCTGGCTATCAGCGGAGCCTTGACTGGCAACAAAACAGTTCATTCAGCCTTTTTAAAACATGGCTGATATGGCTGACTTGCTTAAACAAATGTGGTTTCTACTGACAATTGAGATGTACAAACTATGCCATAAGGGAAAAATGAGCGGATAAAACGCAATCCGTAATTTTGATTATGACAATAATGAGTTGGATGTAGTCAATGTAACTATTTGTTCAGTACATTTGAAATGTACAGAGACAGAATTCAGAACATGGGATATTCTTACAATATTCTCTCAGTACACCAAGTCACAACCGTAGGATAAATAAAGGGGGCATATAAGCAGACAATGAGAGCTCTTACAATATTCGATGATGACATTTCTCTAAAACAGGCTATATATGCTACATATGCACCACCAAGTCAGAACAGTAGGCTAAGTTATGATGGGGAAAGGATGATGGGAAATTATTAGAGTGAGGCACATGGGTTACTAACAGCTTACTACGCAACATACACTTAGTATTACGTTATTATCTGTAGTATACATATCTCCCTGGCATATTACATCATTTATGCAGCATTATACAATACATTTTTGGATTCACCGTGTTTTACTCACTTGAACAGGAAGGTGGCGCGGCAGTCCTTCTTGTCATCAAACTTTGCCATGAAAGTCTGGCATTCTCTGGATTTATGGTGCTTTCAAGACAAATGGGAACTCAGAAAAGTATTTTCCCAGTATTAGCTAATTTTTTTCAGAGTTCCCATTTGAACTCACTGAAGTCAGAGGTTTCCCAGTTCCGAGTTTCCAGTTGTTTTGAACACGGCAGAACATGACAACATGTATTCAACCTTTTCTGGCCCATGGTGTTGCATGTGAATGTCTATCATTTTAAGCTTGGAAAAGAGAACCTTAAACCCAGACTTCGACCACACACTGAATAGCAGGCAAGTGATTGCTTTTCAATGCTTGCAGTTAGCCACTGATTCCTTCCAAACCATTGTTGAATTTGCCATTTCTTGTTGTGTAATGTTTATGTCCAATGGCCAATTAGCAACGATATGTTTTATTTATACTTTCTCCTCATTTGACAAGGATTGAAAAGGATTTATCAGTACAGGAGATTGTTGACTTGATTCATGATGATGACTGCTTGTCTAACTTGCTAGCTAAGGTTTTGAAAGTATGATCTTGACATGATCAGCCATATCAAAGCTATGGTAGATATAACGTGATTTGACGTAATTTTTTCTGTGGCTAATGACCTTGAGAGTTCATGGATGGACACTTCGAAGGGTCTTGAATTTTCGAGCTCTCCCCAATGATTTTGCGGTGACCTAGTGTCCCCATGAGTGACAGAACACTGAGCCAATCATGGCGCAACTAGAGAACATTACCAACCCCTACACTCTTTACTGAGCTAGGCTGAAACACCTGCATTTTTGAGCTGCCTTACTCAAGAAAGCAGTATGCGGTTTATGAACATTTTTTTTTTACATTGTTTGAAAACTGATGTGGCACCTATTAATGCCAAAATAACATCCAAAACAGAAAACAAAATGTATTATTTTATTTTTTATTTTAGCTCTGCCCCACCTGCCCTGAATGACGTGTCGCCACTGTCAAGCAGGGTATACATTTGACGAACTGACTTGTTGGAAACGTGGCATCCTAATGGTGACACATTGAAAGTCACTGAGCTCTTCAGTATGGGCCATTCTACTGCCTATGTTTGTCTGTGGAGATTTCATGGCTGTGTGCCACTAATTTGAAGGGGAATCCAAATATATTTGGCAATGTAGTGTACCTGTATAAGATCATGACTAACGCACAGAAAAAAAGTATGAGAGGGAGAGAGAAATGAAGTGGGAGAGAATGAGAGATTGAGAGCACCCAGTGATGCTAGACACCTAACGGTCTATTCACATACAACAAACTTAGTGTCTCCGGCACGCAAGCAGGACAAGTAAAAACTGTTGGATTTGAGAGGTTTGTGAGATGTGCTGTTGAAGCCCATGGGGTCATTACTTCTACTCCAACGGACAGGCTATTCACTTTTTTTGATTGGCGGCTCAGCTGAGTTTGTCTCTTCATCATTGATTCGTCAGCACTTGGAAACTGGAAGGCTGCATTGCACTGCATGTCCATAAAGAGAAATTAGCAGGATTTCACAGACGCTCATTTCCTTTCTGGCAAGAAGTCACAAAATAAATGACTTGGAACACTCCACACAAGAGAAGATACCGGCAGCTTTTCACAAAGCACTTTTTTGTTGTTGTTGTAGTTTTGGTTTATACCTCAACCTGTCCTGGTGAGGAAAAAGTACAATCTTGCCCGCCGGTTTGAGGGACTGTGTGATTTCAGCATTTCTTTTGAAAAATGGCGCCGCCTGCCTTCAGTGGAAAATTGAAGTAATGGAACTTTGCTTCCACTTTAATTACTTGTTTGTCTTTTTATTGAGGAAAGAAATTATGGCTGTCAGGGTTTATGGGGGCAGAAAAAGGTCTGACCTGTTTTATCTGCCCTTGCACGCGCATCAGTGTAATGATGACAAAACGGGATGTTAACTAATGATTAGTAGAAATGGTTGCAGTTAATTAGTTAGTCCTTCGTTTATCGTTCCATTTGCACATTTTGGGGAGCAATCGTTATTAATTAGGGCCATCATGCCGAAAGGGGCGAGGTGGAACCCTACAGCCACGTTAATCAGGCTGCAATGAAAGCTCCATTATCCTGCCCCGTCCTGTTGGCCTGTGATCTATTAGCATTATCTAAAAGCTGCAACAGGATCAAAGAGGGAGAAAAAACCCAATAGGACATAAAAAGGGTGGTTTTCATTGGCCCTTTCCTTGGATCACTGGTTATATGGGGAAATCATACATGATATTGTGTCTTTTTGCTTCATTGCATAAATTCTGTCTTTATATATCGAACTGATTGGAGGAGAGGTTCGGCATGCTAATGTGGTGATTGGAGAGTTGTTCATGTGGGTTTGCAGGTATTTTGATAGTGGACTGGAAAGGGGGTGGGGTGGACTGTGTATGGTTAGTATTTGTCTGTAGGTGAACTTCAAGGTCAATCCATTGTTTCCCTTAATGCCTATAAACTATGTACTGTATGTTATGTCTGTGCTTTGAAACATATGTGTGGAGAGCAACATTTATTTGAATGTATCCAATAAAATGTAGAGAATCTCAAAAAGGTTAAACATATATATATATATATATATATATATATATATATATATATATATATATATATATATATATATATATATATATATATATATATATATGTAAGGTTAACAAAAACATCCAGCTACATACAATGACATGAATTTCTGTGTCTGACTGTAAATGTAAAAATCTGACAGAATGTTCAATATTCTATTGGTGTAGGCCTATGATAGTATTTTTTTGTCACCCAATATTGTCTCTGATCTGCTTTTAGTTCATCCTGTGAAGATGGTTAGCTTTTAGTTCCTCTGCAATGAAGATGGTAAAGATTGCAGATAATAAAGACGTGTGATGTCAAAGCGATTAAATTAAATCATAGGGCGGCATTCAGGTCAGAAGCACACCCTGTTACCTCCATGTCATGATAATTGTCTCAGCGGAGCTTTAAATCATTTGTTTTGCTCGCCAGCTAAATGTGGAGCTGTGTGTTTTCTGAAGGGCGCGTGACCCAGGTGAATCCAAATCAAATTAAGGTCTCCTCCCCAAGACTTTAATACCATAAAAGAAGTGACGGCGTTCATGACAAATAACCAGCGATTGGGCACCAAGTGCAAAAGGAGAAAATCAATACGATTTCCAGTGGCTTTGGGCCTATTTTATGTAAATGAGCCGCAATGCAAGCTGATATGCATTAAGGCAAGGTTACTGAGAGAGAGAAAGAGATAGAGAGAGAGACAGACAGAGAGCGAGAGAAACACCCAACACCCCCCGAAATCAATTGAATTATTCAGATGGAGCAGATATGAACATTGAAAATAAACAAATACATTTAAAGGAAATCAATCATATAATTTAAAGAGTAAACAGCTAGGTGTAGACCTAGATGATTTTTTAATTTCATTAATGATATAATGCCAGGCTTGTAGCTTTTGCAGATGGATGCAACCTGGAGAGGGAAAAAATCAATTGGGTCTAGTTCTGTGGTCTTAAGAGGTGTTTGATATTTACAGTGTGGAAGTATAGGGCCCTTGTATAAATTTACATTTTAAGAGATAAAGGACCTCTGTATTTTATCTTGTTATTGTTAATAGAAACGGTCTACTTTTATCCTGTCCCATCGAAGGGAAGCCAAGCTGTCTTTTGTATGCATGTGTGTTTGAAAGAGAGGATGAGTGTGAGAGAGTGTGTGAGTGTGTGTGTGTGTGTGTGAGAGAGTGTGTATGTCTGTTTGTGTGAGTGAGAGAGAGAGAGGGAGACAGAGAGAGGTCTGAGGCAATTTCAAGCCTTTATTTTCTTGATACACAAAGCCAGTCTTTGTGCGTGGCTGTTTTTTTTATCCCGCTTCCACGGCAAGGCAATCGAGGTGGCATAATTGCATCAGAGTTCCAGAAATATAGGCTTCCAATTTAGAAAGAGGAGGAGAAGGCAAAGAGGAGGCGGAGGAAGACAAGAAGAGAGGGAGGGAGAGAGAGAAAAAGCATCTTAGACAGGTTCATTTACGGTTGGAACTGGGACACAGAGGTTAACACATTGTGACAAGAGACAAAGTAAATGTATATGCAAATCCAAAAGGCTGTTATCACTCCTAAAACACTGTGCAGGCTATTCACACTTTGGAGACCCAAATTATATTTAGGACACATAAAATCCAATCGTCAAACTGTGAACCACTGCTATGCAAATGGTCCAGGTAATTCTTTAAAACACAGCACTTGTGGCCAAACTGTGGAGGCAAATAACAACAAAGTGTTTACATCATTTGAATTATTTAGAGGTACTTTATGCGATGGCTTTAATAGACTCTGGTGTGTTGAAGGAGACTTCCAGGTCACAGTGTTTCCTGCTCTGTCTACAGCTCAACACTATTGTAACACGAGCCCCTGGTTGAAAAGAAATGAATCTGCAACTGAGACTCCGTACTCTAGCCATGAATCAACATCTAGCGAGCAGATCACGATAAGAGCTGCATTTTTACGACAAACTCATTAATGTGATCACTTAACGGAATGCAATGTTCTCTGGAATACAATCTTGAATCGTTTGCAACCGGACACAAAATGTGGTTTAAAAACAATTGAGATAAAAAGGTATGATATAAATATAATATGGGCCATTGAGCTTGAACTGTTCTTTTAATTATAATTATTTTTATATCTAACTAGGCCCTTGTTTGCTAACAATGTTCACAGGTATATATCATACAACGCTACTGTTCTTCTCAAAGGAATAATTTAAAAAAAATATTACCGACACATTAAAGTGTTAAGGTTCACATTTAGGTTGTACGTATCATTTAACTTTAAGTTACTCATTCAAGAAAATAGCAACCTCCATTACAGAGTTTATGACCGAAATACATATCGGCCACAGCAGTAGAAAAAACAAATATAACTTAACCAATGGGCCGAGGCACACACATCAGCTCAAAACCTGACACGTCTAACAAGGAGAGGAAGATCATGCTGGATGCGCTATAAAGTCCTCCCATGCCCATATCGGATACAAGCTAGCAGGTGATGATACGTCCCTCAGTCGTGGGTGAATGGGGGTGGGGCACCGTCTGAGAAGTGGACTAATTTCAGTTGCCACTTATACTTACTTTCTCCCTTTTCTCTGTGCCTGCTGTTAAAAGAGGCATATCACCCCCACCCCTATGTCCACTTTAATTTTTAATTACCATCGTCTCCTCACCTTTGTTGTACTCATGACATGCTCACATTACGCAACGGCAGGGAGGGAGGATGCAAAGCCCTTCTCAGCCCATCTCAGCCATCCACACTAGCCCTGCTCTCCGCTCTGTAATTATGCACACATACACGCTCTGGCGTTAACTGTGGTAGAAACACGTTCCTTCTGACGTGGGATCAGGGCCCGGGCTACTAGGGGCCGCTAGGGGCCACCAGGGGCCACTGACACAAAACCAGGAATAATGAAAGGAAAACGATGAGGAATAGATGCATGATAGTGAGGACCATCATTATGAAAGTGTGAATGACCAGGATAAGTCAGAGAAAGGGTGAGAATGATGAGGTACTCCTGAATGTTTTTTTTTCAGCGGCTAACGAACCCCATCCTTCATTTAATCAGACAAGAATAATGAAATGTTGGAGAAGGCTTGTGATATTATCCCATCATCCTTAGCATGTATAATTGATATGAATTGATCCGTGTCTGCTCTACAGGCCCAGAGAGAGAGAGAAAGGGAGAGAGAGAGAGAGAGAGATCTGTGTCTGCTCTACAGGCACAGAGATGGAGAGAGTGAGCGAGAGAAAGAGAGGTACCATTAGTGCCTGTTTGATGGAAACAGTAATTGATGGGTCAGCGCGTTTCCGAGCTGCAGCCAAAGCTGTGTTAATTGTCATAAGAAGTTGAAATTGATTGGGACCCCGCATTAGTACATACATTTGAATTGATTAATGTTTTGTTCTTAAATGAATGCTATAATGGATGTGTGGTGTGGTGCTTTATTTATTGACTTCATTAATGCAAGCCCCAGGAAGAAAACAGAGGGGTGGGGTGTGGCAGGGAGAAGTTTGGTTACCAACGACAGATTTTTATGTTGTGGGTATGTGGTGGGTTCAGAAGTGTCAGGAGCAGGACTAGTGCAGAGTACTGACAGTGAGAGAGACCGAGACAGTCAATGTAGATGGATTGCGTCTCATCTGGTTTTACCTTGTTAGATATTCACCCATATGGTGGCACTAGAGAGTTGCCATTCTCTGCTTTTCCAATCCTCCTCTGACATGTGCTATCCTAACCCTATAATTATACTGAAATGCTTTATCCTATTAGCTATCTTCTCATGCACTTGCATGTAGACTATATGTATCTCACGTTTGTCATGCCAAACAAGCACGCGCACACACATATGCACGCACTCACACCCGCGCGCGCGCGCGCGCACACACACACACACACACACACACACACACACACACACACACACACACACACACACACACACACCATCTTTAGGGTGGTGTTTGCTGATATTGTGACACACTTATTGACTCTGTGGCGACCGAGATGAAGTGTTTTAATATGGTAAACACCTGGGGCTGTTACGGGAGGTGAACAAGCACACAATCTCTCCTCTCCTCCCCCTAATTGTTCACTGTCCCCTTGTTTGTCTTCCTATCTTCACCTTCGAGAGTTCTTCTTTTTCGGATACCGTAGTTAGCCCGGGCAATGTAACAGAGTTACAGCGCCGTCATGTTGTATTGTAACACAGAGGTTGAGGCATTCCTGCCCTCCTCTTTTTTTTGTAATGCGGTCTTATAGAAAACAGAAGAAGAAGAAGAAGAAGAAGAAATGCACTCTGCACAAGGGGAAATGTAGTTCCTAACGGAGTCAGAACTATATTTACACACCTCGTGTTTTAATTAAAGTTGTAAGCTGAGCCAAAAGCACATTATACAGGTCTTACTGGGAATGAGAGGGGGGTGGGGGGGGAGAGAGGGAGAGAGAGGGAGAGATAGAGAGAGAGATGGGCGGAGAGAGAGTTAATTGTCTACCGTAGAATGGCAGTACAGGAGAAGTTACCTGCTGGAAGCTTGGGTCAGTTGATGTGTTCTGTGCTAGGCTTCAGGTACTGTGAGTTGTACACACGCACACCCAGAGCGTAATACTGCTTACACCATTAACAAGATTGCATCCTCCACCATAGAGGGGTATTGTGTAACAGTACAAACATACGCTTGTTAGCACGTTCAAAGAGAATACAGGAGCGTACTGGCAATGGAAAATAACAGGATATTTATCATCAACAATATGGAGATTAGTATGGTCTGCTTTGATAATGATTTCCCCAGTGAAACTAATGAATGTCCCAGCATCATCCAATACATGCATGGAGCTCTTCCTTTTTTTCATGCAGACATTACTGTATTGTTTTTAATGTGAGGACCATTTCCCACCTAATCGCCTATTTTTAACTTGCAGAAATGTGCGGTCGAATACATGGTATTAACAAAACGCCTATTGGTTTTAGGTCAATCGATTACATAAATGGTGCCCCATATAAGGAGAATGCCCTACAGAAATGGTGCCCCATATGAGGAGAATGCCCTACATAAACAGTGCATAAAATGAGAAGAATGCCCTACATAAACGGTGCCCCATATGAGGAGAATGCCATATATAAACGTTGCCCCATATGAGAAGAATGCCCTACATAAACGGTGCCCCATATGAGGAAAATGCCCTACATAAACGGTGCCTCAAATGAGAAGAATGCTCTACATAAACAGTGCCCCATATGAGGAGAATTCCCTACATAAACGGTGCCCCATATGAGGAGAAAGGCCCTAGATAAACGGTGCCCCATATGAGGAGAATGCCCTACATAATGGTGCCCCTGTGTGAGGAACATCCCCTACATCAGTGTAAACATATAAGCATTATACACAATCGGTCATATCTAGACCTTCATACAATTTGCATATGATTCCGTGATGAATGACAAAAGACCATGCAAAGTCTTACTTGAAGGATAAAAGAGACATCTACAGAAGACAGTTCTCTGCAACAAACCTGTAACACTATAACAATGCCTTGGCAAATTAACGTGTCAGGGTGGAACTTTTATCAATTACGTCTTCAAAGCGGAGGCTGCCTCTGAGGCGTGCTTCCACCTATTCTTCCTGTCGCGTGACGCCGTAATGATGCCCATTTCACTCCTTATAGGCTGGAACCTATTTGCATGCGTCTCTGTTTCCTACCCAGCACAGCGGCGTGGTCGGACACTCTATTAATCTTTCTATATGAACAGTTACTCGGGCTGATGAAATTGAGTCCAATGAGGCGAACCCCCAGCTCTTGGGATAGGGCTCATTCATCTTTATTTGATTCCTGGGTGACAGCGGAGCACTCCGGTGACAGAGGTTAAGTCAGTGAGTGGCCGTTGCCTTCTTGTTTGCACTTTCATGTTCCCCCCTTTAGCCGTCTTCCTCCAGTAAAAATGAGTGGTGGGGGAGTCGTCTCATGCCGATTTCATGGGGGCATAAACCGGAACAACCAATAACGTCTGCCACTCGCAAGGCTAATTTCACCCCGGTCCACCAGCGAGTTACATCTCAAACAAATACATACAGAAAGAGTTCTCCTTGATAATGGGTGACTTCTCAAGATCTGAGGTAGATGGGAGAATAGAAAACGCTGCTCAACAACCCAGCTCCCTCTCTCTCATCCAGCAATTTCACAGTGTCATTTTGGGATTATTTCATTATTTGCCATGATCCATGACTGAAATTCATTTTGACCCTGAGTGCTCTGAGAGAGGGTGCGTGTGACAAGCAGAGAGAGCGGGCTAAGCTAAGTAGGAAGAGAGTCTCACTTAGAAGATTGGGCTATTTGAATCATCTAATGTTCTCTCACAATCATCCTGGTATCGTTTGGGCGGTTATGGGATATCGTGTGTCACTGTTTAAATACATTGCATCAGTGCAGTGTTTTTCTTGGACGACAGTGTTTTTTCCCTGTGCGGTGTGATTGTTTATTTGCAAAGCCGTGTTTAAATAATTAGCATTGTAGCCACGGCCTCGCGACTGATATCAAAGAGTCTGTTTCCATGCCTCTCTCTCTCGTTAAATGGCGAGCTGATGCGGCCCGGACTGGCGAAGTTGTCATCGAGGAGCGGAAAGCATCCAAGCCCTTTCAGTGGCGTGTGTGTGTGTGTGTGTGCTGGTTCCCCCTCAAACACATCTTGGGTTAGTTCACTGGTCCTCCTCATGTTACAGAGTCATTGCAGTCACAGCGCAACAGGAAGAACCGCTACGTTAGGTCCATTACATGAATTAAGAATGTTTCATTTCTACAACGGAGCATGAGTCATGGCGGCTCGTTCCCCCCATCCTATTTTTAAATGAAAAGGTGCCTCCTTGAAGATTTGGCGCTGCGAAGCGAACACAATACTTTTTGAAATGTTCTATTGCAGACACAATGTTAGCACTTTATAAATACTATGAGTGAGAGTTATGTATAAGAGTATGAACGACGAGGGTGAATAGGAGCCTCTGCTGAGTATTAGCAACACTGCTGCCACTGTAATAATTACACACGCAGGTGCCCGCGCACACACAAGGATGCACATTGTAGAAAGCTGATTATTTTTCCTTTCATCCTCACACTCATGAATAAGTGGTATCCTAAATTGTGTCTGGGTGTATCCAGTTACATGTACATAAAAAAAATACATAGCCCTAAAGGCGATTTGGGTTTTCCTATATTCCCCCTATCCAAAACCATGATGCTAATTGTTACTGGTGTATCATATGCTTTCAAATTGTGAAGGAGGGGAACACAAAACTAGAGCGGAGTGGTTAAATGGAGCCCTCCAGCAGGCATGTCAGCTCGTCAGATCCCATCACACACATCTGACTGTCTGTGCATCAATGGCCTATATTTTGTACCTCATAGTAGGGGTGCACTGTAAACTTCTTGGACGTGGAGAGCTTTGCCGCTTGTCCCTTTTACGCAGGGTACATTGGAGGCTCCACACATGCCTACCCAGCCTAGAGTATCTCCTCCCACCTC
The DNA here is from genome assembly GCF_045791955.1 of Oncorhynchus clarkii lewisi. Taxonomy (NCBI): domain Eukaryota; kingdom Metazoa; phylum Chordata; class Actinopteri; order Salmoniformes; family Salmonidae; genus Oncorhynchus; species Oncorhynchus clarkii. Next base: position 33,405,781 of record NC_092148.1, read on the forward strand.
CTCTTCCCCTGGAGTTGGTCAGACAGGAGGGGACACTGATTCTTATGGTCCAAAAGCGTTTCCTTGGCAGCCATTGCTGTTCTCCGCTGTTCCAGGCACAATAGATTATGGCCGTGGGACTGTTATGTGTCATTTGTGTTTACACAAACCTACACACAGATATATTGCATATGCACTCACCCATTCAACCCCCTGTGTTAAAGGTCAAAAGGTCAAATTATTATTTGGAGCAGATAAAATAAACCAGATGCTTGTATTGCATAGATGTTATATAGGCCTCGTGTCAATCCTTGAAACCTCATCCATGTACAAAATGCTATATGTCCGTTGTATCAGGCTTTGAGACATGTAAGCAAGGAATACAGGCCTGTAATGGATTTATCACGTGGCCTTTTTCATGCATTCTGATTTTGAGTTATTCATTTTGTTCCAGAGAAAAATACCCAGGGGTATTGATTGCTGTAAATGTCAGAACACTGTGTAGGTTGCATCTGGAAGCACAGACCATTTCCCCTTTCTGTTGTTGTTGTGTCATTGCCATTACTGAAGAGTTAAGGTGTATGCATGCATTTGTTTTTACTCATGTATGTATCAGTGATGTTCTCATACCCTAGATGTGTGAATGACATGATGATGCTGTGTGATGCAGACTCTTACTACATGTGTCCGTGTGTGGGAGGTTGAAGAGGGATCTTGGATGTTGTGTAAAGGTGTGTTGGAGCATTGTTCACTTCCTTTCACATGAGGTCCTGAAAATGACGCATGTCATCAATGACAAGTGCATGCATAATCAGCGTGTGTGTGTGTATGTGTGTGTGTACGTGTGTGCACGCATGTACACTGCCGTTCAAAAGTTTGGGGTCACTTAGACATTTCCGTGTTTGAAAGAAAAGCACATTTTTGGTCCATTAAAATAACATCAAGCTGATCTGAAATACAGTGGAGACTGTTATTGTTATTGATTGTTATTGTTGTAAATAACTATTGTAGCTGGAAACTGCTGATTTTTTAAAATGAAATATCTACATAGGCGTACAGAGGCCCATTATCAGCAACCATCACTCCTGTGTTCCAATGGCACGTTGTGTTAGCTAATCCAAGTTTATCAATTTAAAAGGCAAATTGATCATTAGAAACCCCTTTTGTAATTATGTTAGCAGAGCTGAAAACTGTTGTACTGATTAAAGAAGCAATAAAACTGTCCTTCTTTAGACTGGATGAGTATCTGGAGCATCAGCATTTGTGGGTTCAAAATGTCCAGAAACAAAGTACTTTCTTCTGAAACTCGTCAGTCTATTCTTGTTCCGCGAAATGGGGGCTATTCCATGCGAGATATTTCCAAGAAACGGAAGATCTTGTACAATGCTGTGAACTGCTCCCTTCACAGAACAGCGCAAACTGGCACTAACCAGAATAAAAAGAGGAATGGGAGGCCCCGGTGCACAACTGAGAGAGAGGACATGCACATTAGAGTGTCTAGTTTGAGAAACAGATGGCTCACAAGTCCTCAACTGGCAGCTTCATTAGATAGCACCAGCAAAACACCAGTCTCAATGTCAACAGTTTAGAGTAGACTTCGGTGTGTATGTGTGTGTATGAGTGTGTGTACGTGTTTGCTTGTGTGCATGCATGTGTGTGTGTGTGTGTGTATGTTTGTGTGTGTGAGTGATCAGGGCAGCAGGACAGACTTTGGCGGTGTGAAGAGGGGAAGCCTTGCCCTTTGAGGTTTGGTTGTTCTGACTGCACTGGTCCAGATGGGGATAATGGAATGTCATTCTGTCAGCTCCTTGGCTGATTAGGGAGTGTTTGTTATTTATTGATCGTCTTTCATGGTGAATTATCTATGCACAGGTCAGTGCCAGCATTTTATTCCTGAAGCTCTGATGGTTTGCTATCCCCATCCTCTCACAAAATCAATGAGCACAAATAAAATGGAATTTAAAAATGGGGGGGGGGGGGGGAATTAGCAGACATTTCAACACGGCCAGTGACATGCATATGTTAGCAGTTGGCAGCCTGAGGTCTGGATCCTGCTTGAACTTCTAATTTCCATAAAACCTCCTATTTCTGAACATCTCACACAATTTAAGTGATACACTTCAATTGAAGTGGCATGTTTTACATTTTCTATTAGCAAACTATCAAAAAAAATTTGCTTGAGTTAGCATATTCTTAGCTAGATAAAAAAAAAGAAAAGATTCTGATAGAAAACGACCTATTGGTAGTAGTCATATGCATATATTCTAGGCCCAAAAATGACTAAAAAGTATAAATAAGATAACTTTAGTCAGTATTTTTCAAAACAAGCATGTCAGAGATTTAGGGAATTGATGACGTCTCCGCCTTCTTTGGCATATTTGAGGGTTGCGTTTGGTTTCAAGTAATGCTTACTAATCATACAGTGAGGGAAAAAAGTATTTGATCCCCTGCTGATGTTGTACGTTTGCCCACTGACAAAGAAATTATCAGTCTATAATTTTAATGGTAGGTTTATTTGAACAGTGAGAGACAAAATAACAACATACAAATCCAGAGAAACGCATGTCAAAAATGTTATAAATTGATTTGCATTTTAATGAGGGAAATATGTATTTGACCCCTCTGCAAAACATGACTTCCACAGTACTTGGTGGAAAAACCCTTGTTGGCAATCACAGAGGTCAGACGTTTCTTGTAATTGGCCACCAGGTTTGCACACATCTCAGGAGGGATTTTGTCCCACTCCTCTTTGCAGATCTTCTCCAAGTCATTAAGGTTTCGAGGCTGATGTTTGGCAACTCGAACCTTCAGCTCCCTCCACAGATTTTCTATGGGATTAAGGTCTGAAGACTGGCTAGGCCACTCCAGGACCTTAATGTGCTTCTTCTTGAGCCACTCCTTTGTTGCCTTGGCTGTGTGTTTTGGGTCATTGTCATGCTGGAATACTCATCCACGACCCATTTTCAATACCCTGGCTGAGGGAAGGAGGTTCTCACCCAAGATTTGACGGTACATGGCCCCGTCCATCATCCCTTTGATGCGGTGAAGTTGTCCTGTCCCCTTAGCAGAAAAACACCCCCAAAGCATAATGTTTCCACCTCCATGTTTGACGGTGGGAATGGTGTTCTTGGGGTCAAGGGCAGCATTCCTCCTCCTCCAAACACGGCGAGTTGAGTTGATGCCAAAGAGCTCCATTTTGGTGTCATCTGACCACAACACTTTCTCCCAGTTGTCCTCTGAATCATTCAGAAAAATAAACCTACCATTAAAATTATAGACTGATCATTTCTTTGTCAGTGGGCAAACGTACAAAATCAGCAGGGGATCAAATACTTTTTTCCCTCACTGAAGGTATTTGTTTGTAAATTCTCTCTGTGAATGAACGCAGAACATTAGTTCTATGTTGGATATCTCTATGGGGCTAGTTAATAGATCCCCGTCAATAATTTACTCCATGTAAAATTTCAACCCAACTGTAAATTTAAAAAAATGTATGTAAAATATTGAAAGCATTAAAGAAAACTAAAAGGTGTGCAACATTATTGTCCCAAGGACATTGTCATTTATTGATGGTTCCTAACTAGCCCCATAAATATATTCAACAATGACCTAGCACACTAATTGTGCTGAATCTAATTGGCTAAAGTTGGCTAGCTTCCTAGCTACTTCCAGAAATAAACGAGAAAACACCTCACCCTGACCATTTTCCTCACCCTAGAAAATCTTGTTAGACTATTTTCAAGTTATCTAGATATGTGAGTGACTGTAACTGTTTTGCCAAAGTGAATATACGAATGCTTCCCAAGTGTGAAGATGCACACAAGAAACACCCAAATCAAAGCACGCCTCCATGACAAATATTGTATTATCAGGTTCATGTGGAGGAGGAAAAAGCGAAGCAAGATCAGCCAGTTCAGCCCATCATAAAATGTGTAAGCATTCGTGCACAGGCAATCCATAGATCTAGCTAAATTCACAAAGACACAGTGAAGAGGCTATTCATGGTAGTAAAGAGAACTCTCATCCCTCACCTCCCACACCCATTCTCTCCGGCACTCTCTAAGCCAGCCCCTCTCCATCGTTTGTGGTGTTTGGGTGGCTGAGATGGAAGTAACCTTGTTTATTAGATAACATCAGTCTTTTGTTAAGGAGACAGAATGGCTGTCTGTGGCGGCGGGCAGGATTTCCCTTTAGCTTTCATTGGCCGATTGCTTTGAGGCTTTTTGTTTAGCCTGCTGGCGGCCATGTGATGAAGCCAGGTGGCGGTGGCGGCCCTGGCCCTCGTCATCGGGAGCATAAAAGGTGCCGTGTCGAGCCTCCCGTTCGGACTTTACGCCTGTCCACATCGCATTGACTTTCTGTCAGCGCCTCCCGCTTATTGTTTGTGAGTTTGATTAAAAAAAAGGGAGACAAAAAAATGCAATTACTCAAGTTGGAGGAAACAGAATGTAGCCCCTCATACAGATAATCACAGACTAATGTGACATACCATTGCCACAGCAACCAAAGACAAACTGAAAGCTCAGGAGAGAGACATAGAAAGAGACTTTCATGGTGGAAAAATACACTACTATTGTGACGTAAAGGCAGACTGAACATTTATGTGTTTTACAGTATGTAGTATGCACGTGTGAGTCTAGATATGTATGCATCTATAATGACTGCTGTATACCATGTGTCCTTATCTAGATCGGATTCATGTCAAACCTATGTTGAAAATGATAGTGAAGAGTGAAGGGAGGAACTGCAGGCAAAACCCCACACAGACACACAGTGACTGCGGGTGGTATCTGTGCGTGGACCTTCTTCTTAATCGGCACAGAGTAAAACAGCTTCCAGATGTTTGAGGTTCCTGCAGGCCCCGCCCAGCCCAGATGCCCAGTCTGCGAGGGTGTTCTGGGAGTGAAATTGGGCACATTCTGAGTAATCATTTAGTTCCCATCTTCATGAAGGCTGGAACTTTTATTAATAAAACCTTTTCATCTCTGTATCTTTGATTAGGATGGGAAGGGAGGGGAGGTGGGGTTGGGGATAATGGTTAAGTCCTGTGAAGAGGAAAGGGGTGGGGCCGGCTATGTCTGGAAGGGTGATGGGGTGTTTTTTTAAAACATGTGTTAGAGTGGAAGGAAACCAGTGATAGAGAAAGAAAAGGACATCCTCTGTCGTAAGTGGTTCCAGTTTTTTATTTTCTTAATTTCGGTTTCTAGCCCGGTTTCTACCCTTTAGGCCCAGGAAGTCCCATAGGGCTAATGTTACCTTCACTTGGCCATGCCTTTTTATCTTCAAGGTAGACTCAGCCATATGACATGATCAGCGGGGTGACTTCCTGCTTACAGAAACAACAACAACAGAAATCTGCCTAGACTCATACATTGTCATTGGCTCTTTCAAATGTGAGCGGAGGGCACATTCTGTTGTTGTTGATGTCAGTAATCAGGAAATGCCCCCACTGTGTATGATGATGACATATTGATGAGTCTTCCTGAGATGTATGTAAATGTTTGGCTGAAAAGTATGTAAATGTATTTTTGACATGCCGACAGATCACATAAGGAGATTCGTTTAATTTCCAGTCTCTGATAGATTTGTCAGTGTCTGTCATCCCTCTGACAACACTAAGTAGATAATCATAACGCTTAAGGACCAGGGCTCCTTCGAATAGACAGGTAAACAAATATATCAGAAGATGAGTTGGGGGGGTTGGGTAGGTCTGATTATACAAGAACCCCCTCAGCTCTGGTTTTGGGACAGTTGCAGGGAGGGCCTCCTGGTTCCTTGATTCACAATTCAACACTTGCCTCTGCCACGGCCAGGTGTCACTTTGCATTTGCAGCTACTTCCAGATGCTGACATGCTTCAAGGCATATAGGATTCCATTATTTTCACTCATATGAGAGTGCCACGCTTGATTTCTGGAGAACTGTCATGAGCACCATATAAGCCATGTGGCACTTCGACATTTTGCTTTCTCCCAATCAAGTTGTTCACCTTGAAAATGTGTGTATAACTATAGTATCCAGGAGAGAGACTAGTTCAGAGTAAAAATACCGGAAACGGATAACACCTAGAAACAGATCACTTTATCAATCCAAAACGTACTGCATAAGGCATTCATCACCATCTTGGTAATGTGAATATGTAGTGACTTATAACTATTACAGTGTTCTTATCAGTCGGGAGATCACTTATTTGACTGCAAATAGCATGAAAGACAAATCGACCATTATGTTTCAGAGTCGGTTTCCCATAAAGTGTAACTATTGGCTAATTGACATGATCAATTTCAGAAATACATTACTGTGTGGGCTTCATATCTTTTAAACGTGCTTATTGGCCCTGTTTTTCTGAAACTGTGCCAAACTTACTTAGCTAATACAACACCATGCAGTTAGGCTAACTATACTCTCTCCCTCTGTGTGCTATTGATATCTGCAGCACCAACACCAATGGAGTTCATTAATTAATTGGTGCCTGTAAACCAGACATTTCATTTCCATTTCATTTTAGGGGGTAATGCATTCATAATTAAAAAGATATGTTTATGACATATAAACATTATAATAATGGGTATGCTTGGGGCAGAGGGTTTTACAAAGATTATTTCCATTATGCTCTATTTCGTTCGGCACAGACCACAGACAGAAATATAACACAGTAAAGTTGATTAAGATGTGCTTAGTGGATTAACAGATATCGTTCCTCAGGCTACTCATAAAGAATACAATCAATCTTTCCCTTCCTACTAAAGCCTTGGGATCACCCGTCCAGCTTTAACAGACTATGATTCATGAGCAGGCTTCCGAACATGAGAGATTCAATTTTGTGTAAGATTATCTAAATGCGGATCAAATGCATGTTTACAGTGCTTGTTATTTAAATTGTGATTACAGACAAAATCATGCACAATATCTAGCGGTAGGCCTATTTCTCGTATCAGCTTTTAATTTCAGATGAAATCCCAGGATTATTCAACTGTAGCCTTCATGTTCAAAATGTCCTGTCCAAGATGTACTATATGTCCCAGTACGGTATCCTATCGAAGATGCCGTATTTTTTCAGTTGAATAAGATTTTGCTAAGCAGGTGATGTCCAAATCGCAATCAAATCACTGTGGGTCTTGACTCTCAGCTATAAATCTCAGCCAAACTTGGCAACTTTAGAAATACATTGAGCTTGTTTCATGGTGAGTTGACAACGGATAAGCACTTCAGCAGTTACCAGTCCAACAGAAAATTGGGAGTGTCAAGCTGTATGCCAAATCAAGACAGATCCTACTCTGAAATGTGTTTAGGCATTGTACCGATTTAACGTTCCTCGTTTCACTTCTTCTTCCCTCTCCTCGGTGCTCCCCAGGCCAAGCTGAGGGAATTAGCCATTATGATGGCTCCTCCTGGGTCCGCTCTGGGCTCTCGACTCAGAGTGATGGGCAGAGAAGTCTTTGCCATTTTCGTCACCTGTCGAGGCTTCTGGGTAATAACATGGCTATGTGTCTCGCAGGAGATGGAGAGGGAGGGGGCAAGAGGTGCAAGGCAAAAAACAAACAAACACAGAGAGGAATACATTGCGGGGAACAAAAGCATTAGATGTATGCAGCCATGCAGAGATTGCTTGTCGTTGGGGTCAGTTGTGATTTTACAAGGGAAGGCTTTGATTGGCATATGTGTATATAGGCTATACGTTGCTTCTACATGCATAGCCATTGCAGCTGCTGTAGTACGTAGGGGAGAGGCAGAGGAGAGGAAGAGCGAGTGTTGGGCAAAAAGGGAGGAGGTGTTGGATTGATTTCCTTCCATTCCCTCAGCATGAAAAGGTCACTTTGATCAATGCTGCATAAATGGGTCTGTATTAGGATCATATTGGGTCATTTTACTGTTTAATGATGAAATATGAAATATTGGGTGGGTAAGATTGCAGTCATTAGTGAGCACTTTCAATTATAGCCCTTTAATTCATTTGAACCTGACCCCAAGTCCAATACTTTTGAGTAGGCTGACTTAAAAGGGCTCTCTAGCGAAACCACAACCTCTCAGCCAATTGTGTCCACTTACTGACAGACACACTCCGGTCTTAAGTCATAGACTCAAACTGTGCTCTTCTGAAAATAGGCCTATCCTACGTACAGCAGCTACAGTACATGTATATTATCCATAAGGACTCATTCAAACATGCACTGATAAATGTGATATCTGTAATATAGAAGTACTGTAGAATAGTGGAGTATTACATTATATTCATGAAACATTACTGGTCAAGTTACAATGTCCGATACGTCAAAGAATTCAATAACAATATGTTCATAGTTTTGAATCTGAATGCTCCCCGGCCTCCGAGTGATGCCGTTCAGTAAGTCGTAAAATGGCTTATGTTAACTTCGTAAAGAAATACCTTATCACTCTCAAACTTCACAGTCAAACACTTATTTTCCAATCCTAACATTCCCATTCAAGATTTCATTAAATGAATCAGGAATCGGTCATGAAGGCGAATTAGGCAATATTCGGAAGAATCATGCCTAATATGAGTTCATTTTCAGCAAATGACCAACAGGAGATCAGTAGTAGTGAGATGGTAAAGCATCATAGACATTGTGGGGCATGGAGGGGGCAGTAGGAGGACTAAAATCACTCTAACGACATGTCCGGACTCGTGTTTCCTAATGATGCAGGGTAGATGAATTATGCTCTGCATTGGTCATAATTACACAGCCATTGATCCATTCCACTGACTAGACAATGGCCAAGCACTCTCTTCTCTCTCCTCCATGACTTGAGTTTCAGCAGATCCAACACACACACACACACGTGAGCTTTTTAACGTGTTTCTTTATATATTTATTTATTTATTTTTGCCACTTTGGAAAGTAAGTGAAGAAATGAGAGCTTGCTGATTTCACAGCCTTGTCTGGCCACAGAATAAGACACTTATGCATTTGATAGTGGGATCTATAATAAATTAACAACCTTTTTTCCCCCTAAGAGTGTAGTCAAGGCCTCAGTACGCAATAGGTTTCCTTTGGAGAAGTGATCTCTTCCCTGGGCATGTGTAAAAAGGCCTGAGAGACATGGACACAGGACAGGCGGCTTGCTTGATTTAATACATCTCTATGAGATGCTACCGTTCAACGTCCTGAAAGGAGGAGGTGAGGTAATCTTGGGATGTCTTAATTCCTTGACATAAACATAACACACAGATTAATGAAGCCCGGGGAGATTGCGAAGAAGGGAAAAGATTGCTTATCGATCCATATAAAAAAAAAATCATGCTAATCCTGACCAGGAGACAGAGTGTCTGGTATCAGAGTTAATAATCTGATTTCTAGGCTGTCCGGGACAATTCCGGGCCAGTGTAAGGGTCTAATCAGAGCACCCCTCTCCCCATCTCAGAGCTGGAGGATATGATAGAAACATGTTGACAAATTAAATGTTTTACATTTCAGAGGAGATTTGCACTGCAGCGGTGAGGCTGGAGCAGATGGGTTGTTCCGGGGTGGTGGTGTTGGGAGAGCACCGGTGACCCTCGTTTGAATGTGTGCTCATAAATTTCCATAGGTGCCCCCACCGCTAGGATCAATTTTCCCTTTCATTTGACCCCCGAGTTGTTGCTAGTGACAAAGGTTGTGGGATAAGAGGCGTAGAGTGGTGGCTATGTAATATGCAATTCCCACTGTCATCCAAATTATCTATTGATCTATACTGAACAAAAATATAAATGCAACATGCAACAACTTCAAAGATTTACAGTTCATTTGAGGAAGCCAGTCAATTTAAATAAATGACCCCAATCTATGGATTTCATATGATTGGGAATACAGATACGCATCTGTTGGTCACACATACAGTACCTTAAAAGAAATGGGCCTCACAATGGGCCTCACGATTTCATCACAATATTTCTGTGCATTCAAATAGCCATAAATAAAATGCAATTGTGTTCGTTGTCCGTAGCTTATGCCTGCCCATACCATCACCCCACCACCACTATGGGGCACTTTGTTCACAACGTTGACATCAGCAAACCGCTCGTCCACACAACACCATAAACGTGGTCTGCGGTTGTGAGGCCGGTTGGAAGTACTGCCATATTCTCTACAACGACGTTGGAGGGGGCTTATGGTAGAGAAATGAACATTCAATCATCTGGCAACAGCTCTGGTGGACATTCCTGCAGTCAGCATGACAATTGCACGCTCCCTCAAAACTTGAGAAATCTGTGACCTTGTGGCCCTTTATTGTCCTCCATCCACACCCGTCATGTGGATGGATTATCTTGACAAAGGAGAAATGCTCACCAACAGGGATGTAAACAAATTTGTGCACAATGTTTGAGAGAAATACACTTTTTGTGCGAACGGTAAGTTTCAGGGATCTTTTATTTCAGCTCATGAAATGTGGAGCCAACACTTTACATGTTGCATTTAAAAAACATTTTTGAGTGCCTCACTATGTTTGTGTCTAATGTGATTATTGTAGACTGGTGTAAGTTGACTAAAATGCACAGTCATTATGATGCCGCATTGCATATTTACATACAGTTTGTCTGGTTTGTACCAATACTTACCCAGTAAGCATAGTCTAGCTAAGCAATGATTGGTCCTCCTGAGCAGAAACGTTTCCTAAACAGTAGAAAGGAGAGGTTGAGTGGAGACTGTTACATCTCTGCCCCGCAGCACAGGAAGTGGGCGCAAGCGGGAGCCCTGAAGGGAGCGAGCTGATGCGTCTTAGTTAGGCTAATATCCTCGCCTCACATTTTTCTCTATTAAATCTTAATCACAGACTCGTCGAGTGTCACTTGACATTTGCATTTCGCCGCGCAGAGCCCAGACGTGCGGTGGTACTCAGCAATTCGACAGGCTCTTTCTCTCTCCAGCAGTCCTTTGTTCACTCACTAGATCCTCATCTTCAACAGGGCCAATGCAGCATATCTGTTCAGATTGGATTTTCCTTACTGCAAGTATGGTTTTCTTACATCAACAGTAATTATTGTATGCATCAAAAAGCCATGTCAGAGCCAGTTATTCTCTAACTATGGTAGTTTTGATCATTAGCCCCAAATCACAGTAATATTGCGTGGAATATATTTCTCAAGTTACAAATAATACACGTGAATATTATATTGAACTCGATCCAGTGTCCTAATATTTTGGAGGTTACTCTCTCCGCCCTCTCTCTCTCAGCAGGAGACAAATGAAATGTGAAGGCAGACAGGAGCGAAAGAAATTACAAAGGCATGTGTGAAAAGAACCAGTCAACGCTGCTTTAACTTCTCTCAATAATCAATCTCCTCATCTTGATGTTTAGGAAAAGAGAGTCGATAACTGGAGAGAGGTGTTTGTGATTGGCTTTGATTTCCACCTCAGTCTAAATCAGACATTATTGTTTCTCTCCCTCTTGATATGACACTGGTAATTGGTGACGGAGACAGGGACTGTCCACTTTGACAAAAGTCATGAAGGTCCTTCATCCAATGTCATTACCTCTGCCCTCTTCTCTGTTATCCCTCCCGACAATACCGTTGGCAAGCTAGGCCTATATCCCCTGTTCCCATCGAGCCATATCCATAGTCACCCACTTTACCATCAGTGTTACACCTTGACCCCTTTAACCACACCCATTATCACTCTCTGTGTTTACATTACCTCCACTCTTGATCTTTGCCTTTCTATGATAATGTGGAGAAAATCGGAATAATCTGAATAAGGCAAACTCCTCTTTCTGTACACCAGGGTGTTGTTTTGGGGGCATCATTGTGTATTCTAAAGGCACTGTTAAACATAGAGAGGGTGTGTGTGTGTGTGTGTGTGTGTGTGTGTGTGTGTGTGTGTGTGTGTGTGTGTGTGTGTGTGTGTGTGTGTGTGTGTGTGTGTGTGTGTGTGTGTGTGTGTGTGTGTGTGTGCATATAGCCCTTCTCACAAACAGTGCCAAAAACAACAATAATGTGGCGATAATGTTGCCAATAAACAAACAAAACGCACAGGTACTCAAACTGTATCTGTGGGTGACAGCATCACGATATTTTGCGATGGCCTGGCTTGCCATTGTACTGTGGCCTTGTCATCGCAGCTCAGGGGAAGACGAGAGGCTTATAGGAGCCCTGTTCAGATCCGACAGGATTAGGCCCAGGCTAATACACTGGGTCAACAGCATGTTTCTGCTAATGAGACAGGTGTACAGTACTAACTCCTGGGCTCTCCACGTAGCGGAGGCTCAAACAAAAGCTGATATCATCCCTCTCGGCTTAGCTCCCACTCATATAATATCCCCCTGTAGTAAATGCACTGACTGTGGCTGTATCATCCCTAATACGGTCATCCGCCAAAGCACAGGGGCGGATCCATGTGGATTGTACTGACTGTGTTGACGCCCCAGGAATGAAAGGAATGCCCCCCCCCCCCCCCCCCGCCCGACAGTACGCGTTTTGGGCGATTTCAAATGTAATTGTCTTCCTTAAAAACCAAAATGTATGCAAATAAAATAGACAATAATAAGCTTGACTGAAAATGCGGCATGATTTGTGAGTCAAATGCAGGAAGGGTCACTTGGATCCGTGGCCTATTGTGAGTGGTGCGGAGGCTTAGAAATGCCTCCGCACCACTCACCGGCATTTCTTTCCCACACTTTGCGGTCGTTGTAAGACCTAATCCCTCTCTCTGTCTCAGACCTTGTCCTCAAATGCAAAGCTAACCCTCCTACCCCCCCCCCACACACACACACACAGCCCAATAGCCCCTCCTCTAGGTCCTCCCGCTTGTCAAAACATTAGTGAAATCCTATTTTCCTTTAATAAAGTATAGTCCTGTCCTGCCGACGTAGGCTTGGATAAGATGTCATATGCTGTCTTTGTTCAGAATGGTGCCCCACTGATGTTTTTAGGCAGTGAGAAAATTGCCTTATTGAAACACGTTGCTTGGAGTGACTACAATGCCACAGTCAGAGCAGGCATTATGCACATGACATATTCAGGACCTCAGAGTGGGAAAACTATGAATATAAAGTAATTACTGAAGGCACCACATGTTTCCCATCCATGATAGCTTTGCTTTTCCTCTAACCTTTGTCAAATATGATGATTTCATGATTTTAGAGTTGTAAGTCTGGATGCATCTACACTGAATAGTTTCTATCGCAAGGCTCCCCCTTTATTCGTTCGACTCCGCTCTGTTCCATCTTACCTCGCCTAATACACAAGTGGAGCTGAGGTAAAATATATTCAGTTCGGCGCATATCTGCCCTTCTAAATCAAGTAACTTCCAATTAGAATCTGTTGAAATTGAAATCCTGTTCTTGTTTAATGGCAAGAAATGACACCCCAACATCCCCATCTGTACAAGTACTTTTAGCAAGCCTAATGGGCCAATCAGTGTGTGTGATTGTTTGTGTGTGTGTGACTGCACATGCATGCGTGTGTGTGTGTGTGTATCTATGTATGTGCCTGTGTGAGTGTGTGTGTGTGTGCGCGTGCACGAACGCTGGGGAGCTGTATTGGCAGTGTAAACAGAAATACTAAGCTACCCCAAGAGTGCACTTTCTCTGAGTGAAAAGCAATGATGTACATGTTTATTACAATTTCAAACAAAATGCTAATGTCATTAAACAAATGAGGTTTAGGCAAATTAGCCGGCAATTTAATATTCGCAGAGCCTATGATATAGGGCATCATCATGTTACGAAACACTGGGCTGAAGTATCATCGTGGGCCGAGGCTCTCATCTCAGCCGCTCTCTTGAGAATATTTGTAATTAGCATCATTTGCCTAATACTTCAGGTTAATTAGAATATTTAATTGAATAGCTCTAATCTTCAGAGATGACTATATTATAATCAAATTAAGAGAACCACAAGGCTGGTTATGGACTGTGGCAGACTGCCGGGCTCCTGTTCTCTGTTGAACATTCTCGCATATCTAATGGTCCATTCCAACTCAGCCATCAACATTTGATTATTTCTAAACAACAAACACAACAAGAAAAACAAGTATAAAGGAAGAGATGATAAAGGAAACTGCTTGCGGTCCCATATGGCATATTGGTGAGCGTACTACTCACTCAGTGTGAAGCAACAGAGACGGCCCCCTTGAGACCGGGGAAAGGAGTAAACTCAAGTCGTCCTCTCCTCCACTCCCCCACTTCTCTGCAAAGTGTTTGCAGCGGTGACCAGATGAGACCATATGTATAAAAGGTTTCTGGAGAACTATTACGATTTGTAGAAGTCAGGACTGATCTAGAATCAGGTCCTTGCCCCTATATTTATGATAATCTTAAAATGCAAAAACTAATTCTAGATCAGCACCCACTGGTTTTGCTATAACTACAAAGGTCCCCAATCCCATGGTATTCATACTCTCATGTAATGTTGACTTTTGGACCTTGGACCCCCTTGAGAATGAGTGTAGACTTGAGAATGAGTGTAGACTTGAGAATGAGTGTAGACTTGAGAATGGATGGAGACACATAAATTAGACAGTGGTTTGACAGGATTAAACTGTTCAGAAAATGATTAGGTTGGGGTACATAAAACCTAACATCTTTATGAGGGATGGGCTAAATTAATCAATTATCACATTATCACATATACTGTATCATATACCCCCCTCCATATTATACTGTATGTATTTGGAATGTTCATTTGGCACTTAAATAGAATGTTTCAGATTTTATTTGTGGGTATTTTCACCCAAACAGTATCTGTTTTACCATTTATAAATGAAAGCACTTTATGTAACTAGTACCCCGATTTAAAGAAGTCAGAGTATTTGGACAATTTCAATTATAGTCTATTAAAGTAATCAAAAGTTCCTCGCACACAATGACTACATCAAGCGTGCGACTCGACAATCTCGTTGGATGCATTAGCGGTTGGTTTTGGATTATATTTTGCTCAATAAGAACTGAATGGGGAATAATGTCTTGTGCCATTTTATAGTCACTTTTATTGGTAGAATGGAAGAAGTCTGAACACTTCTACATCCACGTGGATGCTACAATCATAGATAATCATTAAGGAATTGTGAATAATGATGAGTGAAAAGGATACAGAGGCACAAAGATAATGCCCCCTCCGCCCCCTGTCTGACTTCCCCTGTTATTGGTAATGGTGAGAGGTTAGCATGCTTTGTTGTAGCCTCTAAACGTCATTATTCATGACGAATTAATTCACCGTTCAGTTACTATTGGGCAAAACAACCAAAACAAACTGAATATGCATAGTCACAAGCTTGATGTAATCGTTGCGTGCAAGGAATATGGCACAATACTCAACTTTTGACTACTTTGAAGGACTATAAGTGAATTTCTCCAAATACTTACGACTTCTTCACACTGGGGGGACTAGATACATGAAGTGATTTTATTTTCCAAGTTGAATTCTGTACTGTTGCCTCATATGAAACATTTGATCTTAAATCCAAAATGCTGGAGTATAGAGACACATTTAAAATGTTTGCTTCATTGTCCAAATACATATGGAGGGGAGTGTATAATGAACACAAACACACGCTCGTGTTCATGCACATTCTACCAACAGTGTCACTTCCCTCAGTAGAGACAAACAAACCAATAAATGCAGAGGAGCTAAATATTACAGTGCGTTCAATTACAAGCAAACAGATGGTAGCTAAATGAAATGAAATTGCATATACATTATGGCCGCATTATCCTAGCTTCATGGCTCTGCACTAATTGAAGTGATTATAACTCCTACCTTTCTGCTTTATAATGATGTAAATTAGTCCGTTCAGAGTGAGACGTGTTAAAATGGTCCTCATCAGTATCTTGTGTTGAAAGTGATCATTTTTGACAGTTCCATATGTTTCAGTAACAATATTTCTTCTTGGTTGAGTTATATTAAGTCATTATATGTATTTCTGCACCAATTTTCTTGTATATCTACAAATGAACCCTCGTTGCAAATAGTTAGCCATATGCTATGAAGAAGGAGAATGAGATTGTTGGAAATATTCCTTAGGCTTTGCTCTAATTTGTTTTCCTGCTCATTGCAGCTGATTCTGCATTGTGGCTATATTAAAATTAGAATGAAAAAAGGTGTAATTAATTCAAGCCATTGCTTTCCTCATCCACAGAAATGAAAACATAATCATGACCATAGTACCATAACAGAGTTAAATTTGGCCCTGAAGATACAACAGATGGGCTACATGCACAGGCCCCATGTATCCGTTGTTTGTATGTCAATGGGAGCTATTTAGCTAGCTTACTCATAGACTGTAACACTCGTTACCCATACAGGCTGTTTCCCTTTTTAATCAAATAATTCTTGAAAAACAGTCGATTAGCAAAACACCGGTTAGCAGTGACAAAAGTCAGAAACAGTGGCAAGATGTGTTTATGTAGCTAGCGTTAGGATATGTGCAGGCTGGGGTGCCACGTACTGTACTAGTACCTAGCTAACATCAGCTTTGTAGCAGCTGTGTTAAACGAACCAGGAAGCAAACTGAGCTAGCGTGTTAAAGTAGTCAATACCTTAGACTTAGTAGCCCGCCTAGTTCCCTTCTCCTGCCTGCGTCTCCCATACTCTCTAACCATGTCTTGACTGGCAAAGAGAGATGTATGGGGCAGTTCTAGTCAAACAATCCTAAAGGATTCCAATAATTTAAACAACAACAACGATTAGAATCCAATAGAAAATCCTAGCAGATTTTGGAATCTATCCTATAGGATTTTATTCTATAGGACTGGTTCCAAACCTGACAGGATTTTCTATTGGATTCTAAAAGTGTTTTTTTTAATTACTGGAAGCCTATAGGATCTATTGGATTATTTTATTGGAATCATATAGGATCCTATAGGATCCAATCCTATAAGAGTCCAATAGGACTGCTTCCAAAATTACATCAGATTGTTCTATTGGATTCTTGTATTGGAAGTCTGTTCTTATGCACGACGCAACACAGACTGCCTGGATACAGCCATTAGTCATGGTGCATTGGCCATATACGATAAACTGGTTACCAACATAATTTCGAACAGCAGAAATATTTGTTTTTTCATACCCGTGGTATTCAGTCTGATATACCACAGCTTTCAGCCAATCAGCATTCAGGGCCTTTATACCATGGCATTGTTAAATACTTGTTTCTGGTTGGCTTGAAGGGCATTCTAGAGCGTGCATTATTTCCCTTTATACAGCGGGTAGGTCTATTTCTGGATGCTGATTGGTTAAAACCACACTCCAGCTGCTGTCTATTCCACAAGTTAATTAACACCGGCTAAAGCCATGATGTTGAAAAGCCTCTTTACTCTGTTCCATCTCACTGTGCAATCCACTGTCTCACCAGCCCAGCCAGACAATAAAAAAATATCATATCCACTGTAAAAAGCATCTAAAAATTATGTCAATTTCTTTTAGATTAGCAATGGGCTTTCAATAGCGGAGATTCGTATAGACCTTGTTGTCTGTCTCTCTGACATTTGTAACATTGTTTCAATATTGAAATTCGATCTCCAGCTGTCCCATAGTAATGAATGTGTAGGGGTCGGGACGAGACCGACAGGCAGGCAGCTTTTCTCAGCCAGTCGAAATCATGAATCAGCATAATTTATATGGATATATACAAAGAGATGTCAATACAAAACAGGTCAAACTAAATGAAACGCAGCTTGGTTTGCATTCTTTCCAGCTTCAGTTTGAAGTGATTGTGTTAGCTGTGTTGCTGGTTAGCTCCTCTGAACAACAGTTTCCTGACGCGAGAGAGCACATTTGCTATGCCAGGTGAAATTGCGCATCATTAGCTCATTGTTATGGATGTATCCAAATAAATGTCACTAGAAAACAGCTTAAACAATTGCTACTTTGCTGTTTTTCTGGCTGCACTGTTTGACGTGACTGTAAGTTAGCCATAGTTGGATAGCTATCAAACAAGGGATAAGAACTTTGCCATACCAATGTCTGGGTCGTGTCTCTGGCAACCGAACCGACAGAACAAACTACAAGCCGGATTGGGTAGCAACCCTAGAATTGTGTCAGGACTATATCTCATGGAAGAATTAAATAGTATGAATAAATATATCAAATAACGTTCTAAATGAAAATACAGTGCATTTGTAAAGTATTCAGCCCCTTCCTTCTTTCCAAATTTTGTTACTTTACAGCCTTATTCCAAAATGGATAAAGTTTTTTTTTTTCCCTCACCAATCTACATACAGTACACCATAATGGCAATGCAAACAGTGCATGTCAGAGCAAAAACCAAGCCATGAGGTTGAAGGAATTGTCCGTAGAGCTCCAAGACGGGATTGTGTCGAGGCACGTATCTGGGGAAGGGTACCACTAATTTCTGCAGCATTGAAGGTCCCCAAGACCACAGTGGCCACCAAGAAACCACCAAGACTCTTCCTAGAGCTGGCCGACCTGCCAAACTCTGACAGAGCTCCAGAATTCCTCTGGGGAGATGGGAGAACCTTCCAGAAGGACAACCAAATCTGCAGCACTAAACCAATCAGACCTTTATGGTTGAGTGGCCAGACGGAAGCCACTCCTCAGTAAAAGGCATATGACAGCCCGCTTGAAGTTTGCCAAAAGGCACCTAAAGACTCTCAGACCATGAGAAACAAGACTCTCTGTTCTGATTAAATCAATATTGAACTCTTTGGCCTGAATGCCAAGTGTCACGTCTGGAGGAAACCTGGCATCATCCCTACGGTGAAGTGTGGTGGTGGCAGCATCATGCTGTGGGGATATTTTTCAGCTGAAGGCACTGGGAGACTAATCAGGATCAATGGAAAGATTAATGGAGAAAAGTACAGAGATCCTTGATGAAAACCTGCTCCAGTGCTCAGGACCACAGACGGGGGTGAAGGTTCATCTTCCAACAGGACAACAACCCTAAGAACGTAGCCAAAACAACACTCGAGTGGCTTCGGGACAAGTCTCTGAATGTCCTTGAGTGGCCAAGCCAGAACCCAGACTTGAAACTGATCGAACATCTCTGAAGAGAACTGGAAACAGCTTTACTGCGATGCTTCCCATCCAACCTGACAGAGCTTTAGAGGATCTGAAGAGAAGAATGGGAGAAACTCCCCAAATACAGGTGTGCCAAGTTCGTACCGTGCTTCAACACATTTTTGAGTAAAGGGTTTGAATACTTATCTAAATGTGATATTTCAGTTTTCTATTTGCAAACATTTCGAAAAACCTGTTTTTGCTTTAACATTATGGGGTATTGTGTGTATATTGATGAGGGGGGAAAAAACGATTCAATACATTTAAGAATAAGCCTGTAACATAACAAAATGTGGAACAAGTCAAGAATACTTTCCGAATGCACTGTATGCCAGTCAATATTTGAATATGTTAGTAACCTGTTGTATAAAAGTGATAATGCCCTTGAAGCCAGTGTTTGGAAGATATATTGGCACGGTTTGCCAAACAACACCCCATGCTAATTTACAGTTGAAGTGGGAAGTTTACATACACCTTAGCCTAATACATTTAAACCTAGTTTTTCACAATTCCTGACATTTAATCCTAATAAAAATTCCCTGTCTTAGGTCAGTTAGGATCATCACTTTATTTTAAAAACGTGAAATGTCAGAATAATATTTGAGAGAATGATTTATTTCAGCTTTTATTTCTTTCATCACATTCCCAGTGGGTCAGAAGTTTACATACACTCAATTTGTATTTGGTAGCTTGAAAAACAAGCTTAACTTTAATGACTCCAACCTAAGTGTATTTAAACTTCCGACATCAGCTGTATACATTATTCCCAGATTCCATGTGTGTTTTTAGTAAGGTTAGTTTGAACAGGACTGCAACCTAACTCCCCCCTCATGTTCTATTGATTTTAATGTGATATCGGTATGAGTGATTGAATAATAAGTGGTGTGTTTCTCTTTACGTTTTGGTACCTACAAATCAAATTGCATCACTCAAATATGTAGCTGGTTGTATTCAGCAGGTTTGTTCCTTTAGCAAGTGATAAAATACAAAAAAATCCAGTTCCCATGTGTTTTTTTGCATTGTGTTAGTTTCAACAGTGCATACACAAACTGATTTCCCCCCTAATCAATATGAGTGATAAATTGTCACTTGTCAAAACAACAGGGATTTTGGTGCGTATGCAGTTTATAAGGTGCTTGTTAAGGTAATATGATTACTGTATGTGTAGTACATTACTGTATGTTTAGGTTTTCAATGTATCACAAACTGTTTATTGATTTGGGCACTTCAAAAAGGTGTTTTGACATTGGGCTATAAATCAAAAGTTATTGTCAACGTGAAGCAGTGGCAGTATCATTTTCAACTTGTGTTTTAGGAATATAAATGGAACATTCAACATTCATTTCCAATAGTATTCTACTTAATTAGTTAAAAATTGCTGAATGTGTCCAAATATGTTTTGGTTTTTCTGATGATCTACCATGAAAACAGGTTTGACTTGCCTATAGTAAGGCACATATATATTTAGCAATAATACATGTTCATCTGGATTGATATCTGCTTAAGCAATACAGTGACTCAAAAATGAGATACAAATGGCTACAACTAAGCTAGCTAGTTAGCTACTGTAGTTAGCTGACAGGCAACATGTGGCTAATACTTAGGTAGCATAAAAACGACTGCATAAAATGCTGCACAATGACAAAATATGACTAAACTTCGTCAGGAAACATATGCTGTAACATTACCCACCGTTCTTGCAATCCCTCACAGCGAAGGACAAAACAGTTCGAATAATAATGTTAGAAAACTGTAGATTGTCTGCACAGCCACAGGTAGTGAGCTGAACTTGGTCGCTAATTAACACTGCAAGCCTGTGCTTGCTGTGACGTCGTCAGTCACTCTCAAAGAGAGAGGCTTTCTTAAAGGTGAATAAAACAGAAATGAATATAGAGCTATTGTTTCCGATCAACAATAAATGGGTTATTAGTGTTGTTGTACTGTACTAGAATTTATGACAACAAACTATAATTTATTGGTTTCAATTAAGAAAAATAGTTATAATACAATTATGATTGGGGTGACAAAATCCTACAAGATTTTGCAAAAACCAAAAGGATCCAATCAGATTACTTTTGTTTTACAATGGGGGAAAACAATTGTCCAATAGGATTATGATAGAGGTGACACAAAATCCTATAGGATTGCATGAATCCTATAGGGTACAATAGGATTAGTTTTGAGTCCCAATAGGAAAAAAGTAGTCCAATAGGATTCTGACACAGTTTAAACAAAATAAGATATAATCCTATAAGATTGTGCGAATCCTACAGGATTCTATTGGAAAAATGTCTAATCCTATTGGATATTTTGACTAGGGAGCAGACAGACCTGCTCTCCCATTCATTAATAACATAGCCCACTGTGTTGTTTGTTCCTGACACTGCCAATCATATTGACACTGCCAATCATATGCAGGGGTTTGTGTTGGTATAGTTTATTGTTAACTTAATAGTTTAATAATTACGTACATCTGTGGGGTGACTTTCTGTGCAGGGCGTCAGATAAGAGCATGATTGGTCCTCTGAAGAAACGCTTCCACGGATATTTAGCAAAGTAGGCCAAAAACATTGGTGGTGAAGGGATCTTGTTGTAACAGTTTTTGAGTTAGACCACCTGGGTGTAAATTGCCACATAGCGAGAGTGCTGCATGAAGAGGTAAATGTTTTCTAAGTAGCACTCATGCATTCCTTTCCATTTTTCCCTTTTTTCCTGGTTGGAGAAACAATAGACCCATGATTGGCACACCTCTTCAGGATTGGAGAGAGAGGGTGACTGGTTGAGCAAATCATGATGGCAAACACGACTGTGGCTCAGCAAACTGCAGTCAATAGGGGGCATCCATTAAATAATTTGGGCTCCATTTGGATAGTCATAATGGCCAGTTGCTATTTCCACTAAAATAGTATTTTCAAGCCTTTGTTTTTCTAAAACAAAATCTAATTGGAATGAAAGAAATATAATTAAATAGGTATGCCTCCATAGTAACTGGGGGCCTTTGGAATGTTCCATATCTTCATTATTTTTCATTATTGTATTAGGTTTCGCCTTCTCAAAGATAGAATGCAGCAAACATTTGACTATGTCATGTTTTAGCATGGAAAACAAACACACAAACACACACAGTGTGTAATTTCTCAACATTACAGATAATTAGAAGGTTCCACATGTTTGTCCAAGGCTTTCTGGGTTGTGATCATTCCCACAAAAAATCGTATGTTCTCATAAACATTTAATTTAGACTATATTTGGGGGATTTAAAGATGATTAAAGCAGCCCCAACTTTATGAAATACTTAATTATGTCAAACTAGTAGGAGTTTTATTTGAAATACATGGTTTGGTTAGGCATGGATGAAAATAAGAGGTAGATAAAGACAGTGCCACATGCGTTGATCTGAAACACCACAAGGTCCAACATGCTCAGCAAGGAGAGAATTCATTATGAATCCTTATGTGGCTGCCCTGAAGACATTCGTACAGAGGCAAATACAGAGGAAAATAACAAATAAAATAAAATGTTATTTGTCACATACAGCAGGTTCTCGGCACATGTGAAATGCTTACTACAAGCCCTTAACCAACAATGCGGTTAAGAAAATACCTACAAAAAAAGAACGTGATAAGAATGACAAATAATAACAGTAGTGGGGCTATATACAGGGGGTACCGGTACAGAGTAATATATACATGTAGGCAGAGTTATTAAAGTGCCTATGCATAGATAATAACAGAGAGTAGCAGCAGTGTTCCTGGAGAGCAATGCAAATAGTCTGGGTAGCCATTTGATTAGCTGTTCAGGAGTCTTGTGTCTTAAGCTATTTAGGAGCCTCTTGGACCTAGAGTTGGCGCTCAGGTACTGCTTGTCGTATGATATCAGAGAGAACAGTCCATGACTAGGGTGGCTGGAGTCTTTGACAAGTTTTAGGGCCTTCCTCTGTCACCACCTGGATGGCAGAATTTGGCCCCGGTGATGTACTGGGCAGGACGGACTACCCGATGTAGTGCCTTGCAGTCGGAGGACGAGCAGTTGCCATACCAGGCAGTGATGCAACCCATCAGGATGCTCTCAATGGTGCAGCTGTAAAACATTTTGAGGATCTGAGGACCCATTCCAAATCTTTTCAGTCTCCTGAAGGGGAATAGGTTTGTCGTGCCCTCTTCCCGACCGTTTTGGTGTGCTTGGACCATGTTAGTTTGTTGGTGATGTGGACACCAAGGAACTTGAAGCTCTCATCCTGCTCCACAACAGCCATGTCGATGAGTATGGGGGCTTGCTCGGTCCTCCTTTTCCTGTAGTCCCCAATCATCCCCCTTGTTTTGATCATGTTCAGAGAGAGGTTGTTGTCCTTGCACCACACGGTCAGGTCTCTGACTTCTTCCCTATAGACTGTCTCATCATTGTCGCTGAGCAGGCCCTACCATTGTTGTGTCATCAGCAAACTTAATGATGATGTTGGAGTCGTGCAGACATGAGTGAACAGGGCGTACAGGAGGGGGCTGAGCAAGCACCCCTGAGGGGCCCCCGTGTTGAGGATCAGCGTGGCGGATGTGTTGTTACCTATCCTTACCACCTGGGGGCGGCCCGTCGGGAAGTCCAATATCCAGTTGCAGAGGGAGGTGTTTAGTCCCAAGATCCTTAGCTTAGTAGTGAGCTTTGAGGGCACTACGGTGTGTACGCTGAGCTGTAGTCAATGAATAGCATTCTCACATAGGTGTTCCTTTTGTCCAGGTGTGAAAGGACAGTATGGAGTGCAATAGAGATTGGATCATCTGTGGATCTGTTGGTACGGTATGCAAATTGGAGTGGGTCTAGGGTTTCTGGGATAATGGTGTTGATGTGAGCCATGACCAGCCTTTCAAAGGATTTCATGGCTACAGACGTGGGTGCTGCATGTTGGTAGTCATTTAGGCAGGTACCTTAGTGTTCTTGGGCACGGGGACTATGGTGATCTGCTTGAAATATGTTGGTATTACAGACTCGGACAGGGAAAGGTTGAAAATGTCAGTAAAGACACTTGCCAGTTGGTCAGCGCATGCTCAGAGTACACATCCTGGTAATCCGTCTGGCACCGTGGCCTTGTCAATGTTGACCAGTTTAAAAGTCTTACTCACATCGGCTGTATGAAGCGTGATCACACAGTCATCCGGAACAATTGATGCTGTCATGCATATTTCAGTGTTACTTGCCTCGAAGCGAGCATAGAAGTTATTTTGCTCGTCTGTCACGGCCGTTGAAAGAAGTGGACCAAGGTGCAGCGTGGTGAGCGGTACATACTTTTATTATAATGATGTGAAGCTTACAGGGCTATAGTGCCACTAACAAAAGTCAACTACCCACACTGAAGGAGGGAAAAAGGGCTACCTAAGTATGATTCCCAATCAGAGACAACGATAGACAGCTGTCCCTGATTGAGAACCATACCCGGCCAAAACATAGAAATAAAGAAACATAGAAAACAAAACATAGAATACCCACCCCACATCACACACATCACACCCAACCAAATAGAGAAATAAAACGTCTCTCTAAGGTCAGGGCGTGACACCGTCTGGTAGGCTCGTGTCACTGGGCAGCTCTCGGCTGTGCTTCCCTTTGTAGTCTGTAATAGTTTGCCCATAGTTTTCCAAGCAACATCCAACGAGCGTTGGAGCCGGTGTAGTGCGATTCGATCTTAGACCTGTATTGACGCTTTGCCTGTTTGATGATTTGTCGGAGGGCATTGTGGGATTTCTTATAAGCTTCTGGGTTAGAGTCCCACTCCTTGAAAGCGGCAGCTCCACCCTTTAGCTCAGTGCGAATGTTGCCTGTAATCCATGGCTTCTGGTTGGGGTATAGTCACTGTGGGGACAACGTCCTCGATGCACTTATTTATAAAGCCAGTGACTGATGTTGTGTACTCCTCAATGCTATCGGAAGAATCCCGGAACATATTCCAGTCTGTGCTAGTAAAGCAGTCCTGTACTTTAGCATCTGCTTCATCTGACTACTTTTTTATAGACCGAGTCACTGGTGCTTCCTGCTTTAATTTTGGCTTGTAAGCAGAAATCAGGAGGATATAATTAATGTCAGATTTGCCAAATGGTGGGCAAAGGAGAGCTTTGTACGCGTCTCTGTGTGTGGAGTAAAGGTGGTCTAGAATTATTTTTCCTCTGGTTGCACATCTAACAATCTGATAGAAATGAGGTAAAACTGAATTAAATTTCCCTGTATTAAAGTCCCCGGCCAATAGGAGCACTGCCTCTGGATGATCGTTTTCCTGTTTGCTCATGGCGGCATACAGATCATTGAGCGCGGTTTCAGTGCCAGTATTGGTCTATGGTGGTATGTAAACAGCTACAAAAAATACAGATGAAAACTCTCTAGGTAGATAGTGTGGTCTTCAGCTTATCATGAGATACTCATGAGACCCCTTAGATATCGTGCACAAGCTGTTGTTCACATGCATAGGCCCCCGCCCCGTGTCTTACCAGAGGCTGCTATTCTGTCTTGCCGATGGAGTGTATAACCTGCCAGCTGTATGTTTTTATGCTCTCATTGGCTAGCCCTCGCTTCATACTTGTCGCCAAACCCACTGGCTCCATGTCATCTACAAGACCCTGCTAGATAAAGTCCCCCCTTATCTCAGCTTGCTGTTCACCATAGCATCACCCACCTGTAGCACACGCTCCAGCAGGTATATCTCTCTGGTCACCCCCAAAACCAATTCTTTCTTTGGCCGCCTCTCCTTCCAGTTCTCTGCTGCCAATGACTGGAACGAACTACAAAAATCGCTGAAACTGGAAACACTTATCTCCCTCACTAGCTTTAAGCACCAGCTGTCAGAGCAGCTCACAGATTACTGCACCTGTACATAGCCCATCTATAATTTAGCCCAAACAACTACCTCTTTCCCTACTGTATTTATTTTATTTTATTTATTTATTTTGCTCCTTTGCACCCGATTATTTTTATTTCTACTTTGCACATTCTTCCACTGCAAATCCACCATTCCAGTGTTTTCCTTGCTATATTGTATTTACTTTGCCACCATGGCCTTTTTTTGCCTTTACCTCCCTTATCTCACCTTATTTGCGCACATTGTATATAGACTTGTTTCTACTGTATTATTGACTGTATGTTTTGTTTTACTCCATGTGTAACTCTGTGTTGTTGTATCTGTCGAAATGCTTTGCTTTATCTTGGCCAGGTCGCAATTGTAAATGAGAACTTGTTCTCAACTTGCCTACCTGGTTAAATAAAGGTGAAATATTTTTTTTTTTTTTAATTGCTCTTAATGTCGTCGTTCAGCCACGACTCGGTGAAACATAAGATATTACAGTTTTTAATATCCCGTTTGTAGGATATACGTGCTTTCAGCTCGTCCCATTTATTTTCCAGTGATTGAGTATTAGTTAGCAGGACGGCAGACAAGGGCAGATTAGCCTGATCCTCACAAGGCACCCGGATCTTTTTCCACAAAATCTCACTTTCCTTCACCAGCGAATCACAGGGATCTGGGCCTGGTCGGGTGTCTGTAGTATATCCCTCCCATCCGATTCATTTAAAGAGAACTCTTCATCCAGTTTGAGGTGAGCAATCGCATTTCTGATGTCCTGAAGCTCTTTTCGATCATAAGAGACGGTAGCAGCAAAATCATGTGCAAAACAAGTTATGAACAACACGAAAAAACAAACAAAATAGCATTGTTGGTTGAGAGCCAATAAGATGGCAGCTCTACCCTCTGATGTCATTGAGATATTGTATATGGACAACCCATTGTAAATGAACAGGGTTACATGCACACAAACATACAAAGACTGTTAACACTGGTGGTCATACACAGCTGATAGTATGAAAGTGAAGATATAATAGAAAAATGTACCTTGCAACTGTTTATGCTGCTGAAATGAACTAATATGTAACATACTTTTGATAAATGCCAAAATAGGCTCGAGAGCAAATGTATTTACATCCATAATCATTACATCCAACACTGTATTGGGGTTACTGTTCTTGAAACAAAATATTTCCATTCTTCTATACAGTGAGCGATTGCAAAAGAAAGCAGCCCCTCTCACTGCGAATTAGCCGTGATGTCCGAGGCAGTCAGGCCATTGCACGCGGTCTGGGGCACTTTGGTGCTGGGTTTGATGGAGTATGTCAGTCCAATCAGCCAGGCTTCCTGAGCCTGATTGGGCCTGCCAGCCAGAGAGGTGTTCTGAAGGAGGCCTGATATTACCTGTACAGCCATCTGACAGCAAGCATATGGCCAAGCCAGCAGGCACTCATCAAGCAGCACCCCCCTTTCCTCCTCCTGCCCCCGCCTCCTCAGCCCCCCCGCCTTCCCAGTCTCTCTGCCCAGGCCAAAGATAAGAAAGACAAAAAATAAGCTGACACATAAAAAAATAACATTTGGGGCCAGACTTTTTCTTATTCTAGTAATGCACATTTATACGGTATGAATGAAAACTATACATTTGTCTCCATAGAGAACAGCAATAGTTGAGTAAAGAATAATTTCCCCTCACAAAAAAAGCATACGATGAGACTCAAAACTAGGACGAAACCAAGGTTTTCAGGATGCTCGAAAAAACAGCACTTACGGGTGTGACTCCACAAGCTTTATCCTCCGCAGCAGCACTTGAACACATAGGAGAGACTAGCTAGGCATTACTAAAGTTCCGGGGGAAATTTTCCCTAAAGTTGATGAGCCATGGCGGATGAGTAGATGACTCAAGTTAATTATTATTGAATTTGTTTGTCTTGCTCTGCTGACACTCGCCTCAGCCGCAATGGAACGATGACAGTGGGTATTCTCATTAAAGCAGATGTTGCATGTTATTTTGGAAGTATCCTTTTTAAACCAATGGGCTATAAGGATATGAGATCTATCCCCTGTTAAACAGGAACCTTTATACTGTGTTAGTTGTTGAACCAGTTCTGGACTTGTTCCACTCCAATTCCATGTTTATATTTTCCTAAATTATATAGAATTATTATCTCATCTAAAAAATAATTTTATTTCCATAACATTGGATAGTCCAGAACGCTGGTGATATTGGTACTCCATGGATTTGGATCCTATACCAACGTAAAATACCATAACCAAAGTACTCTATGCGTTATCAATATAACCTGCTATGAAATGAACGAAAGGAAATAAAAAAAACAGAACAGTGGCTATGCCCTATTTCCTCATATTGCACCTCAACATGCTACTCAATTTGTACGTGTCTGAAAATATCCGACCTGTCAGGGTTGACATGACAGGAGAAAATGAACGATAAATTGTGCACATGTCACAAATGACTTCCATCAAACGCATCATCTGAAAATCACATGATCAGGCACGAAACAGAAATCAACAATATGAACATAATATGATATAATTGTTTGGCGTTTGAGGAACAGACTTGCCTTCTGTTCCTTGTTTCAAACAGCCATATGTTCTGGAAAAACTAGACTCACCTAGAGTCTCAAACTGTCTCCCGTTTGATCCATAGCTCTTATCCTGCCTGTGTGAGAATGGTGGAAGTACCAGACATCTCCACAGCATCACACCAGGGACTTGGAGCTCCCCGCTGACTAAATCACATCAATGGCAGTGTGCAATCACACATGCTCCTTAAATTAACCAGAGGGATCCCTTGAATGAGCCTAATGTCAGCTAACAGTAGATTAAACATTTGTATGCTAAACTACGCATCATAGTAAAAAAAAAAGAAGTTAAATAGCTCTGGGTGTATTTTCACACGCTTTCCAAAATTGTCTTATTTAGGGAATAGCTTACACTGTACAGAGCCAGGGCACTTTGTTTCACACACAGCCTGTGGTTATATTAGGGCAGACCAAACAGAAAAGTAACTGTCAATACTGCTTTACTTAGTCAAATGTTTGTTTTAAATTCATCATGTCATCCTGGCAAGTAACACAGACTTCAGATTGGCTGCTAATTGTGTTTGCCCAGCCATTGTCTCCAAATTAAGCCTTTCTCAAGTTCCTCTTGATTTAGCTGTTCTTCTGAAGGTGTCCTCCATTGAGTCAAATCAAAAGGACCTGCCAAGAAGATCTGAACCACAGTTTTAGTGAAAATACAAATTGGACCTAAAATGTATGGAAGTCAAAATATTATTCACATGCATTTGAAGGTTAATATGAATTTATCATTTTTCACATAGTAATTTCATACAGTAGCTAATCCTTCCTATCCACAAGCAAACACCTAGCATGTCCCTCTCTCTTCCAAACTTCTAAATTTTTGACCAGTCTACTGTACACTTCCAACACCTCTTTCCTCTCTAACCACACACACACACACACGCACACACACAGCTATCCACGCCGGGCAAGGTTTCTCTTTGACTTTTGTCTCACACAATACGGAGGAGCATTTGTCATTGGTTATCAGGTGATGATATATTGGTTAGCCTGCAGAGAAACATCTGTTGTGCGTAGGCCAGTATTCATGGCCACCAGCTGTACAGAATCACACCGGAGGAAGAGTCCACCAGGAAGAGTAGAGACATACTGCCTGCCTGTCAAACAGATGCTGTTTCTTGTTGTCATGCCCTTGCTATCTTGTTTTTTTTACGGCGAGTCACCACCTCAAACCTCTCTCTCCCTCCCTCCCCTGCCCACACACACAGATACACACCCAAATACTTAGCCTCAGGGACCAGCTTTTATATACATTCAAGACCCCCTTTTTTTTTATAGACGCTAACTGGTACATGTAAAATAAAAGCCTTTTTATTGGATATTTTGTGTGTCCTGATGTACCCAGAGCCCTGAGGTAATGTTAAAGCACAAAAAGATATTATCATAAAACCTGAAACATGTTTACGTTGCATCATCACATAGACACAAACAAAACTCTATTTTCTTTCTCAGTCTCTCTCCCTTTGTCTCTCTTACTCTCTCCCTCCCTCCCCCCCTCTCTCTCTTTCTCTCTCTCTCTCTCTCTCTCACTCTCTGTCATCTCCAAACATTAGTTCCCCTTCCACACCTTTAGTTGCTCACCACAGCCCTTCATTGACAGGCTCCTACTGTGAAATTTATGTCACATATTTAATATGGACATGGGAATGATTATCAAATCCATAGATGCCAGGAGAGTCCGATCCTCCCTAAATAATGGATGAGCCGAGGATGTGACTCAATTTGTGAGCAGCAAAGAAAGACAAGGCGGGAGGAGAGGCATCGACATGAACCCCCCCCCCCCTGCTCAGCCCCCGTCTCTGTCTCTTCTCTCCGGAACGCCATTATTGTGGTCGATCTTTTCTCCCCTCACTTGACATCATTCAATGTAATCATCCTTCAATAAAAAACCTGTTCGTAATAAAAGGAGCAACCTGGGTCAATACATAGAATATGGAGAAGGATGACCTCTCGTGTGAGACAGGGTATAAATGGGCTGCTTCATCAAAGTGGATAGGCCTCTAGTTACTTTGAAAGGACTTCGACCATAGCCCCAGTTACCATTACGGTTACCTTGTGTATCATCAGTGTTTGTGTTGGTTGAATATGAGGAAGAAGGATGGCTGCATTAATGAATCAATGGGCTAATGAAGCAGCCGTTGTGTTGCTTTATTGAAATACTTTGAGAAGAATCTACGACTGCAGCATGCAGCATCTCTGCAGGGGATGATGGGCTGTCATGTCACGTGACCAACCGCACCTGTCCATATAAGGCAAAACAGGAAGTGAGATGGCTTTCCCCATGATTCCTTAATTTTCTTCAAATTAGGAAGTTTGTTTCCTACATTTGAAATGCAACCTAATTTCTAAGAGTCACGATGAAAATTCTGTGTTACCCATGATTCTGTTGTAACATTTTCAGCTATGAATCCCATGTGTGGCTGTGTTATTTAGCAAAATGTCATGTGAGTATTGGAATCCATTCTAGGCTTTGATAAAAGTTTTGTGTACTTCATTAGAGACGATGTTTAAAATTTAAAATTGATAGCCACAGTTTTTAGTAGTCTGTAGTAGCAACTATCATAATAACGCAGTACAAATTGAGATGAGAAGATCAGGAAAACTTTTGAGCACATCAGGAAAACAAAAATTGTGTCATTGTTGTGTTACATAGGTTAATGGTGTGTTTTTACCATTCTCTCACCGAGTTGCAACCTTATCCTTTATAAAGCAACAAAAGAGCCTTTTCTGGGCTTGGTAAAGGTTCAGAGGTCAAATTAGCTGACAGCAGGGTAATTTTCTGGAGACGACACGCAGAGTTGCTGATTATCCCTGAGCTAGCTTCATTTTTGTTTATCAAAAAATGCCTAATTGCTTTTTTTTACGAGTAGAAAAAGATTACAAGTTAATAGGAGAAACTAAATAAACAGAATGCAATTGCACAAAGCTGTAGTAAGATGGTAATTAATTTGTGGCCACCCCTGAGCTAATTAGCTAATATAAAGAACAGAATGAAGTAAAAAAGAAGTTAATGAAGCTCAATGTAACTGATACTCTGATGGGAAGTCACTCTAATGAATTTATGAATGTGTGAGTGAGGAAATTAACTTTCAATACTTACAACTTGTGTGTTATATGGGCATCTTGAATGTGGTAACACGGTTTAAAAACACAGATACACATTTGAATATAATGCGCTGATACGTTTAGAATTGGCCATAACTCTCTTACCATATGCCTTCTGATATGAAAATGGCTTCGAGAAGGGACCAGGGCACATGACCAAATCATAAACCATGGGAGGGCCAAGATATACCCAGCAGAGAGTGTAGTTCTTGGGGTGTAGGTGGTCTGAAGTGGTCTTCAGGGGTCTGGAAGGGGGGTTATGGTCTGGAGGTCCATCTGACTTCAACAGAGTAGGGAGGGGGTACTCATCAAGCCAATCTCTATGCAGCCAGCCAACACTAAGGCCTATGGTTAAAGCTCCTGTCAGGCCACAGAGTGACAGGCCTTTTGACCCCAGTCACAACTCTACCAGCTGGGTCCCTCTCATCCCCTTTACAGCTCTCTCTCTCACACACACACACACACACACACACACACACACACACACACACACACACACACACACACACACACACAC
Source organism: Oncorhynchus clarkii lewisi (assembly GCF_045791955.1). Taxonomy (NCBI): domain Eukaryota; kingdom Metazoa; phylum Chordata; class Actinopteri; order Salmoniformes; family Salmonidae; genus Oncorhynchus; species Oncorhynchus clarkii. The sequence continues at coordinate 33,437,755 of NC_092148.1, forward strand.
ACACACACACACACACACACACACACACACACACACACACACACACACACACACATGCATATATACACTGAGAATACAAAACATTAAGAATACCTGCTTTCCATGACATAGACTGACCAGGTGAATCCAGGGGAAGGCTAAGATCCCTTATTGATGTCAATTGTTAAATCCACTTCAATCAGTGTAGATGAAGGGGAGGAGACAGGTTAAAGAAGGATTTTGAAGCCTTGAGACAATTGAGACATGGATTGTGTATGTGTGTCATTCGGAGGGTGAATGGGCAAGAGAACAAAAGTGCCTTTGAACGGGGCATGGTAGCAGGTGCCAGGCGCAACAGTTTGTGTCAAGAATGGCAACGCTGCTGGGTTTTTCACACTCAACAGTTTCCCGTGTGTATCAAGAATAGTCCACCAACCAAAGGACGTTCAGCTAAGTTGACACAACTGCGGGAAGCATTCATATCAACATAGGCCAGCATCCCTGTAGAACGCTTTTTGACATCTTGTAGAGTCCACGGCCCTACTCCACCAGCCCACCTCCCCTCTTCCCCCCTCAGCATGACCAAACACCTCAGATATCCATCCCTCCCTGGTCGAGTCTGTAAAGAAACCTTTTATTGCTGCACCACGGTGACCTCACAAAGCATCACTTTACGCCTCGGGTCTCTCAATAGGTTCGCCATGACATTTACTGTTGACGCGCAAGACCAAGGTTCATGGGTAATTTGAATGAAATTACAGAATCCAGCTTGCGAGTGGGGGGGTGGGCTGGGGTAATCAGGTGATTGCAGAGGCCAGCAGAGGTAGCGCTGCTTACTGCTTGTAGACCGACCTGTAGAGACTTCAGTTGACGACGTGTGCTTTTGTGAGCCGAGCGGCACGGTAATGAGTGACGAGACAGGAATAGTCCCGTCGGAGAATTAGTGTCATATTACATAAATCAGTGTCGACGAACGTCACATCTTCCCTCGCTAGTAGTTTTTTCTTCATCGCTTGACACGGTTCATTTGTCAGTCAGGCCTGGTGCACGCGAGCAGGGAAAGTGGTCTGTGTAATAGATTCACCGTGCAGTGCATACAGTACGTCCAGCTATAGTAGTAAGGAATGCTCTGAAAACAAACGTAAGCAAAATTTGACAGAACAACTGTTACAGGGTTAACACTATTGACCAGCTTTGCTCATCACTGATATTCTTAGTGGATGGATCAATTCATTAGATCTGAAATATGAGCTCATTGACAATCTAGTTTGTTGGTAATTGTGCCTGATCAAGGAGCTAGAAAGATTATATATCCTGCTGACGTCTGTTCAGAGCTGCTATATTGACCAGACCCCCCCAAAGCATACTGTTCTAAAAGCTTGAGTATCTTCTAGCTCTTCAGCTCAAACAGCAAGCTTATATATGAAACTCTCCTTCTGACCTGTTGCGAGGCGTGTTGAATGCTCGGTGGCAACAATTTACCCCCTAATACGCAACTGCTTCAACTCCACCATAGATATATTGAAGACTGGTTCACACATACACAGGCAAGCAAACACACATCAGAAGGGAGAGAGACAGACAAAGGCACAGAAATGAATGGATTGTGTGTGTGTGTGTGTGTGTGTGTGTGTGTGTGTGTGTGTGTGTGTGTGTGTGTGTGTGTGTGTGTCCGCGTGCGTGCGTGCGTGCATTGACCTCCTTATCTGAAGCTATATCCTGTAGTAGAGGGTCAAGGCAGAGGTGTGAGCATAGGTGTCCAATGACAGATTGATGAGCCTTTGCCTATGGGGCCAAAGCAGGTCAACACTGGTTTCATATACACCTCTCACACAATATGGAAACATGATAGGTCAAATACAGGTTTAAGTGCCTTTTAGTTTTCTTTCTCCTCCTCCACTCCAACATATCTGTGTGGTGTTTGTGCTCACCAGCCTCCATAATGGAACAACTATTGCAGAAGCATTTCTCTGTCGGCAAAGGTCAAGAGGTCATCACTGATGTCACTCTCAAAGTAACCAGTGGCAAATAGGTCCTGACATGTGCTCCCTAATAGAAGAATAAGAGTGGATAGCTCCCCTGGCTTTCAGACTGATAAGCCATGGAGAAGAATATGTGAGACATAGAGGAGTAGTTTCCACTGGGTTCGGCTTTTGGGAGACCAGTATCAGCTGTCATATTAAGGTATGAATAACGGTGGTGGAATTTGAACGATGGCCATTCTTTTTTCTCAATCATGTCACTCAACTTAAAGAACCAACAATTAGCTTGTTATGACTATTGAAAACTATTGCAAACCATGCGTTGAAAGGATCATACCATACCCTCTAATTTGTACCTATTACGTTTTCCCTTGAAATACATGGTAAACGTTCTTGCTAAGCAAAGTGCAGTTTTCTTTTTATGTGCAAATGATTGCATTGGGGGCTTGCTGACTCAGTCTCGGAGGTCAAATAGTATCTGCATCAGAGACCACACCAACAAATGCAGCATTACTGACATGCTCCTCTTCTCAGATTGATATATTGATATATACCCCTTCCACTTCCCATCATTTCTCCATCTTATCCCATCCCTCTGTTCTCCTCCCATCCCTCGCTTCTTCCTCTCCACCCTTCATTCCCTTTCCCCTCTGCTCCCATCCCTCCCCTCTCCCTCTCCTTCCTTCCTTCCATCCCTCCCTTCTCCCTCTCTTCCTACATGCCCATCTCCATCCCACTGTCAGGGAAAAATGAATACCTCTTGTTCTGTGTCAGAGGCTTGTTGTTGAACATGTGATTTGTTAACACATATCAAAACCAACATCCCAGTCAAACACAGATTTGCTTGGTTGTTTGTCTCCCACAGGCATGCAACATGCTGCAATGGAGCATGCCTATTCCTGCATTTTATCAAAACGATTTATTTGGTAGGCAGTTTTAAGAACTGTGTATGTTAGAAGGGGTAAAAGGAAACTGACAACCATAGAATGATTTAAAAAAGCATGCCTTGTATCTCTCTGTCCCTCCCATATCACATTGAGAATACTGCCTCCTCTTTCTCTGTATCTCTCAGTCTTTCTCCTTCCATCTCTGTATCTGTCTCCCTCTCGACTCCAGCGGTCAGAGAGCCGATGACTGAGCGAGCAGGAGACTGGCGTTTTCTGATGGAGTTGCACCCCACAAATGGAGTCAATCAAGGGCCGGGTGAAAAATTCATTTTCTGACAAGGATGTCAGCAAGATCGCCAGAACCCCATGACAACAAATCCATAGCGCTAGCTGAAAAGGAGCGGAGGGGGGAGGGGGGGGGGGTAAGAAATCCTGACAGGGTGTAAAACAGGAATCCTCTCTGTGGATTCCTGGGCGATCAGAGCCTTTACCTTTCAGCTGTCCATAACACAATTTCATACCAATTATTACCCCCAGTGAGCATGTGACAGGCTGGCGTGTTGGCGGCCCCGCATCCCAGTAATCCCAAAATGAAGGATTGGAAGGAAGTGTTGCAGTGATTTGTGACAAAGTAACTGAACATAGACGGCTGTATTTAGCAACGTGAGAGTAGTTTGTTTTCATGCTTATGGTGGCTGGTGACACTCTCCACCTTGATTTGATGCATGGGTTTAGTTTTGCCCCTAGCCAGTACACACACTCTCAGCTTACTAAGGGCATCACCATTCATGGTGTAAATTGAAAAATAGTTGTAGGGTGTCCATTTGGGTATTTGTTATGTTTAAATCAATACCTTTTCTGGGGAGCAATCCTTTGTGGTTAAAAACCTTTAAAATATGGTTATAGGGCCATGAGTGTCATCATTATGCCCATTTCATTATCAAATGCAATCTTTATGGCATATTACCCTACTTATTCACATTTGAAGGTATATGTTATAAACTGCACAAGCAAAGGCTATACAGACTAGAAAAATGCTCACTTTGTGTGACACCTTCCTGTAACATCCCCTACCACAGTAATTTCTCCAATTCCAAAGCTCTTTAAGCCCACCCCCCCCCCCCCCCCCCCCCCCCCGTTATATTCACTCCTCATCAATGTGTCACCTTGTTCCGACGCGGCAGGAAGTCGACTTATTGCAATGGCGAGGTTAAGAAAACACTGGCGTGGCTGGTGACGGATGGCCTGTCAGTGTTCACACACAAAAGTTTAGAAATTTGATCCACCTGTCATCTCGCCTGTGATTATGAATCTCTTCTTCTGAAGTGCTTGTGGTCCTTTCAGACTCAGTCTAGCATGGCCTCTCTACGGTGGGCCTCTCTCTCTCTCTCTCTCTCTCTCTCGCTCTTAAACGCATAGCATTTGTTACATGGATGAGAGAGCAAACTTCAAATCAGTGCAAAGGAGATGGAAACCCCCCAGCTCGTCTTAATGTAAACAATTAAGCCCACCAAAACAGTTGTCTCTTCAGAGAGAGGGGCCTAGACATGGAGCGAAGCTGTAATCTGATTTAATTTACAGGAGTCATACATTTACGAATCGCATCGCTCTAATAATACCCAGAAAAACTAGATCTTTCTTAATTATATTTACATGGAGTAGCTCGGCTACGTTCCTTGGAGGTGTTAACTCATTTACTGCACTAGGGTCACATTATAAAGACATTATGTTCTGTTGGAAGAGATTTACAGGGAACAATTCAGGCAAACACAACATTTCCTGCGCAACATTTGTTTGGCTGTTTACGACAACGGAAATGCCTTAAAAAGCAATCCTACCCATAAACCTGTAAATTAATACAAATCTAGATAGACATTTTAGGAGCTTGGGTAGTTTGTGAACTCAGATATTTGTCTGGTTATCTTTCTCTTTTTTTTCTTGTTTCTATCATTTTTATCCCCAGGAGAGGATGCTGTGAACACAAAAGGAATGGAAGTGTTTTTATCTTTAACCTCCTGCTGAACTGCAGATGACCCTGCTAGCAACTCCTGAGTCAACTGCATTAGCTTTAGGGTGGTCAGACTAAACGTTGAGGGGAAGGAGGGGTCGACATGGGGGCCAGGAGATTTTTCATGCTGTCCATTACAGTTGTTTAGTTTAAGGGGGTTAACTCAGTGACTTTATATCAGTTTTGACTGTGAATCCCATAAGCCCAACGGGTCTTTCACTTATGCACAATTGCTGATGCATTAAGTAACGATGTTACTTCTCTTTTGCATATTCTACATGATGGGAAAAGAGGAGAAAAAAGGGGGATATCCAATAATTGACCCTTTGCCATGACCCCCTTGGTTACTGTTGCAACCTTGGACACCCTTTTCCCAGGAAGCCCAATTCCTCACAATGATCTCAAACTGTGTTTCGTAAACACAATGAAATTAAACCCAGAAAATCCTGAGCTAATCACGAAATTCTTGGGTATTTTGTGGTGGACTGTCATGACAATTGCTTCACAGTAACCTGACAAAATTATGTTTTTAGTGTAGCTAGCCATTGAATGGCTCTGAATTCACTGTCAGCATGCAGTCAAAGCTATAACCTCTTTTGGAGCTAACTAGTGCTCTCAAATAGTATCCTGATGTTGACAGCAGATGGGAGTTGTACTCATAGCAAACACACATTTTGAGAAAACAAATTATATTAAGTGGCTAGGTAGCTAGCGTTAGCAACATTTGCAGCATTTCGCTACACCCGCAATAACATCTGCTAAACAGATGTATGTGACCAATATTTGGTCAATGAGACAGAGGTAGCTAACCAGCTGAGCACACAAACAATGTAACAAAAGTATCATTTTTTATTCGAAAAACACTCCATCAACATACTCTGCATTTTAGGAATCACAGTAGCAAGTACTCCTGGTGTACTGCTCAACTATTTAGCAATTTAAACATTTGTTTTTTAAAGAAAACTCAGTTTTTGCCATAGCCCTCAGTGGCTTTCATGTTATTTAAACATGAGCTTGTCCGAAGTGTTGCTATTCATTGCAGCGCTGTGATTGGCTTAAATGAAGGGTCCATTGCTTTACAGAAATCTGCAAATGACTGTGATATGATTATGTCATATTACGTGCAGCAACATAATACGAAGACAAACATTTGTATTTTTAACTAGTTTCCTACAACAGACTTTTGTACGACTTTTTTTGTAAAACATACTGTACTTATTTTATAGCAAGTACATTTTTTTTCCCGACTAAGCCGTGACAAATACAGATTTGTGGAGGTTATCTTTTTGAAATGGAGGTTGAAGTTATATTCCTGTGTTTGCCTGCTCACTTACAGATCTCCAGCTGCTGGAACCTGAGAGCTCTTGAGCTGCTGCTGGGCCAGCTGCCCTCCTGGCTGGGCCGTCCGTGTGCCGTCCGTGTGTGGCCCGTGTGAGCATGCGCTGATACGAGCCTCCACGGGGGGTTGATGGGACTGCCGAGGCTGGGCCAGAGAGGACGCAGATGCCTTAAATGACTTGACACCATGGGACTAGGAAAGCACGACTCGGGAGTAAATCAACCATTCTTGAAGGACATAACAGTGAATGTAATGATAGGATGTTGTGGATCTTAGAAATATAAGAGTGTGAGGATGAGAGGATCAAATCCCCTTGTGGGGTGTAGCTTGAGTGAGAGTATCTTTGCCGTGACCTCTATCATTGAAAAAGAGAGAGATGACAAAGTAACCATGATTCTTCCTAAGGAAACAGAAATTGTATGTCAGGTCATGTCCTGCCTAAACTTTTTGATTAACCAATGTCATTGTGAAAATGCAAACAATTGAGCAAATCCTTGTCCCTACCCTGGCATCTAAATGTGCCCTATGGTGTGGACAATAAGCTCATGTTCAACCTTGATTCCAGGGAGGGAAGGCAGAGAGCAGGAACTGTGTAATATTAAAGCCAGCACTGCCATAAAGTACTCAGTAAGCGTTTCGATATCTAACACATTTTTTGCCAAAGCGTTAAATGACCACTCTCTTATGAACCTAGTTTAATAAATGAGCTGCAAATCAATTCTCATTATGCCTAATTAATCCACAGTTGAGAAGGGAATTATACTTTTCCGCCTCTAACTAGGCTTTTACCTTGTATACCTTTGAACCAGGGTGATCCCATTTAGTCCTGCTTGACTGTCCCTACCAGAGGTGCACATGATGGGCCCTGCACCTACCTGGTAGCCCGGTGCCCATGGTACTGGATCAACAGAAGGCCTCTCATTAGATACTAATTCATTTGGAAGCACTGGCACCACAATATCATTATCAACGCAGTGACTTGCCAACGTATTGAGCAGAATGGGCACCACAGTCTGATGGGCAAAAAATGCATCAGGATTTCAATGGGCATACAGATAAGAAAAAGTGTTGCTTCCTACCATTTAGGTTACATCCTCTTCGGTGAGTCTGTGAAGAAGGAAGCAAGTCGTGGCTGAGGAAAAAGCTTGCTATTGCCCCCCTACATTAGAACATGAGACCATGGGCATGTGGGGGCTCCTCTATCTACCGGTCTTCCTTAATCGATTATAGACCTTGTTATTTGGAATGGGTGTAACTGAGCTTTGATTTGTCATATTCAAGTAAAATGATCACTTTCAATTTGTGAACCGCTCTTACATAAAGGGTCAGAAGTTTTTGGAAAACAGCTGAAAATAGTTTTTGGCATAAATGGATACTTTTACATGCAATCTTTCATTTTTCTTTGTTTTATATGAATATGAAACCAATCAAAATATACAGGTACAAAAACATCTTATAATGAAGGTATGCATGTGGAGTTTGGCTAGCTAGCACAGATGAGACGTTGAGTGTAGCTAATGTAGCTCACCAAAAAGAACAGATTCCTTGTGAAAGGACGGACGACATTACGCTTTCCAAGGAGAATAACACGTAACACTAAGTTAATATAAGTGGTGTATTAGGTCAAAGTTGTATTTATGTTGTTGTGGCCCTTCTTGGATACTGTTGATACATCCCTGAAAAGAACAGCATACAGCCTTTGCTGTCTTTAATTGGATGCAAATGTGACTGACTCTCACAAACAGAATCAAAATTGATATTTTATCATAGTAAACCACTGGACAATGTAATTATGCACTTAGAGAACAATTTAGCTAAATAATCTTTACATTATTTAATTTGTGCTAGCTAACACTAGCTAGCCAGCTGGTGCTAGTAACTCATGGAAAGATGATTTAGCTAAAAAGTGCACCATTCAATCTCAATTTTGATTCTGTTAGTAAGTGTCAGTCACATTTGCATATTTATGCATACAGTAATAGTTTAAATCATTGGTATTTCAGTGAAAAAGTGACTTAAATAGTCATTTTTCACTCTCTTCTGATCATTGGATGTGTGCCTAACCATATCATATTTAAACTGAAACACTCAGTGGACTTATGGGGTACTAAGGTTATGGGGTACTAATTTTAGCTATGTAAAACTGGAATTGGTTCCACATGACATTTTGGGCTTTTGGTTTATACCTTTGAATGACTAAGCCATGGTGTGTAAAAGGTTGTGAAGGTCAGTCCATCTGTCCGCACAGGTCAGTGCATTGCAAAATGTTCCTCTAAAATATCCTGTCGTTTTCCTCTCTTTCTTTTGTGTTTTGACACACAGTCATTGTGACTGTTTTGATCTTGCCCATGTGTCCCGCGGGAGAGTGTTCAAATTGGATTTTTTTTTTCAGGGTGTTAGGAGCGGTAATCACCCAGCTCTGGCCTGACTCCTCACTACACTACACTCCCCATCTCTCTTGACCAGCACAGAGGGAGTTCACATAACACTCAAACACACTCACTAGCACAGTTCACGTAGAAACACAAACTCACAAGCGCACACACACAGTAAATGAGTGAAACACTCCTGTTTTAACTCGTTCTCCCCACAAAGTATCCACGCTTTCACGACCACAACCTCATGTACCACTGACAGCTTTACACAAACACTGAGAGGCAGGCGAAGTGTAAAGTGTAGGTGATCTGGTGGGACGGGAGAAAAAAAATATAGAGCCAAAACTAGTCCCTTTAACTTTTTTTAAAGGCTTTTCAGCATTTGTTCTGCACACTTACCTACGCAAACTCCGAGGGGCCGCAGTGACTGGGGTCCCATTTCAGGGCCCAGCATGGAGCCTGCGAGCTCGTCAGCTGTAAAATGAGAGCGCCAGAGCGCAGTGTGAAAATGGATTAGCCTCCCTGAGATAAAGGGAGCCCTCAGCGAGCCATGCATGCCTTCAATGGGGGAAAAAGAAACACTGGACAAATTGTTTTTGGTACATTAAGTAACTGTTACTTTATTTCACAGATGGAAAACAATAACACAGGCTCCCAGGGTTGGAACCACCGCGGCATAGACGAATGGGAGGGAGAGAGGGAGCTTTGGCCATTGAGCTCCATATCCCCCCCCCCCCCCTTTCTTTATATGCAAAGGGGATTTTGTTGAGGACTTTTGACTCCAAGAATTCAACAGATTGTCATTTATCATCATATGCTATATTTGTCAAAGTGCCTGGCGGGGAGTCAACAGGCTACTGAGGGAAATCATACGGAATATCCATGTTAATAAAAATAAAATAAAAAGCCCTAACTGTTTCCATTCAGCAAACGGGCAAGGGATTTTTCAATTAATAAGCGTGCTGCCGCACCAGGGCCTCCCAAATTAAATGAGTGTGTCAGATCCTGGATGATTTATACATTTGGACTGATCTAACAGCTCGGCGGAACAGCTATGACACCCTGACAAGCTAACAATGGATATGAAAAATGAGCCAATACCACAGCGCTAAATCTGAGACTTTCAAAGCCAAATGCAATGCACTTGTGGTGGAGACCAAACCTCACACATACTTGGGAATATAACGAAAAGAAAGTGGGGGAGAAAAAAATCCCCACAAGATTCTTCACACTATTTTAGCTAAATCATTCATTGTTTATATGAATTGATTGATGGAGACAAATTGGTCAAAGTGGAGCGTGTGGAGCGTACTTTGCCTTTCTGATGCATTTTTGTGGCTGTGGAGAAGCACATCACTTTACCACTAAATGAGATATCAGGCCTATTGCTTAGGCTTTGACGAAATGGGAGAATGTCAAACCAAGTTAGTGCCAAGGTGCTTTTCAAAACACCACAATGCAGCATCTACTTATATCTATAACTGAAAAGGGGTTACTTCAAAACGCCTTATTTGAATGGGGCCTTATTGGAAGAGAAAAACAAGTATATATGCTGGAATTGGAAATTATTCCATTGAATCCACATACCTTTGATGAACCTGAATAAGAAGGTAGGTGATTAAGACTGCAAATAACATAACGGTATAAAGTCAACACTTGAAATACAACATGTTTTATTTACCTCTGGATAAATAATCTAGCACAGCAACTTGTTGTGGTAAGCAGTGCTAAGCAGTGGTAACTTGGTTATAGTGAAAGAAGCAAACATGGATAGGCAAAAGCATTGCTGCTTTCTCTTGCGTTGTCCTTTTCCCCCTCACTTTCTCCACCGCCTGATGAAAACTGCATTTTGTTTTCGTTCTCAGAGCTCAGCAGATTTAGAGGAAACAATTACCAGTCCAGTGATCTCTGCTTCCCGCGTCCCACTGTTAAACGCTCACCGCCCTGAGGTATGCTCTGGAAATGATACAGTTTTAAAGGGGTTACATTTCATCGTTTTCTTTATCCACTCTCATTCCCTCTCTCTCTGCTCATTCAGAGGTTTTATATCACAAAACTCCACCAATTTTTTTTTCATGGGGTGAAAAAGAGAAAAAAAACAATAAAGATTATGAAAAGCCCATCTTCACAGAACATTAGACATGGCCAAACAACCTACAGCTATGATAGGATATATCAAAACTGACATGTAATAGTTGATTGCTGATCGACTATTGATTGAGCTATATTTCACAAGGATAGCCCAGGCTCATACTAGCCCTCTGCACATCACACCAGAGCCAGCAGAACCTAGTAAAAGAAAGTAGACTTACTCAAAAATAATTTTGGGAAAATTGGACATGAAGTGCTCTATTAAATTGCTATTGATATACACTATGTATACAAAGTATGTGGACACCCTTTCAAATTAGTCGATTCGGCTATTTCAGTCACACCCGTTGCTGACAGGTATATTAAATCGAGCACAGAGCCATGCATTCTCCACAGACAAACATTGGCAATATAATGGCCTTACTGAAGAGCTCAGTGACTTTCAATGTGGCACTGTCATAGGATGCCAGCTTTCCAACAGGTCAAGCTGTCAAATTTCTACCTTGCTAGAGCTGCCCTGGTCAACTGAAAGGGCTGTTATTGTGAAGTGGAAACATCTCGGAGCAACAACGGCTCAGCCGCGAAGTGGTAGACCACACAAGCTCACAGAACGGGACCGCCGAGTGCTGAAGTGTGTAGCGCATAAAGTCTGTCCTCGGTTGCAACACTTACTACCGAGTTCTAAACTGCCTCTGGATGCAACGTCAGTACAATAACTGTTCGTTGGAAGCCACATGAAATGGGTTTCCATGGCCAAGCAGCCACACACAAGCCTAAGCTCACCATGCGCAATGCCAAGCGTCGGCTAGAGTGGAGTAAAACTCAACGCCATTGGACTCTGGAGCAGTGGAAACACGTTCTCTGGAGTGATGAATCAAGCTCTACCATGTGGAAGTCCGATGGACGAATCTGGGTGTGGCGGATGCCCGGAGAATGCTACCTGCCCCAATGCATAGTGCCAACTGTAAAGTTTGGTGGAGGAGAAATAGGTCTGGGGCTATTTTTAATCGCCCAACATCAGTGCCCGACCTCACTAATGCTCTTGTGGCTGAATGGAAGCATGTCCCCACAGCAATGTTCCAACATCTAGTGGAAAGCCTTCCCAGAAGAGTGGAGGCTGTTATAGCAGCAAATTGGGGACCAACTCCATATTAATGTCCATGATCATTTTGTTTTTTTATTTTGAATTTCAAGACCCCTTAAGGTATCCTATATTTTAATGTTTTCAATATTATTGCATCATCGAGAGCACTGGTTGCATCACTGCCTAGTATGGCAAATGCTCGGCCTCCAACCGCAAGGCAATACAGAGGGTAGTGCGGATGGCCAGGTACATCACTGAGGCCAAGCTTCCTGCCATCCGGGACTTCTATACCAGGCGGTGTCAGAGGAAGGCCCTAAAAATTGTCAAAGACACCAGCCACCCTAGTCATAGACTGTTCTCTCTGCTAACGCACGGCAAGTGGTACCGGAGCGCCAAGTCTAGGTCCAAGAGGCTTCTAAACAGCTTGTACCCCCAAGCCATAAGACTCCTGAACATCTAATCAAATGGCTACTCAGACTATTTGCATTGCCCCGCTCCCTCTTTTACTCTCTGTTGTTATCATCTATGCATAGTCACTTTAATAACTCTACCTACATGTACATATTACCTCAACTAACCGGTGCCCCCGCACATTGACTCTGTACCCGTACCCACCCTGTATATAGTCTCGCTATTGTTATTTAACAGCTGCTCTTAAATTACTTGTTACTTTTGTTTACTATTCTTATCTGTATTCTTTTAAACGGCATTGTTAGTTAGGGGATGATAAGTAAGCATTTCACTGTAAGGTCTACATTCAGCGCATGTGACTAATACAGTTTGATTTGATTTGATTTTAGATGCAGCCCATGCAAAAAAAAATCTGATGTCTAGTTTAAACAGACAGATGTTTGTATTACATGAATTTGATTTCTGTGTAGGCTCAGGGTAACTGCATTTTTTATTTCAATTACCACGATGAGAGCAACGAAATTCAATAATTCTGCTGCAGGTATGGCAGTACAGCTTAGCTGTACATTTGGAGTTCACCTTCTTTGACAGTGTCTTTTCTAACGGAATACAGATGAGAGGGAAATAGTGTGGCTGATGAGGGAGAGGAGAACGAGGAAAGACTGCTGTATCGAAAAAGAGAGAGAGCTACAACAGGAGAGACGGAATGATCATTTGTAGATGGTAATATGGGCCTATGACGAGAGAGCGAGAGAGAGGGGTTGAAACAGATCCACTTTCAATATGTTTACACTACAAAACATCTCACATTTGTAAACAGCCATTTAACTGTGTTGAAAATGTCAAATTGGGTTATGATCAAACAGAATGACTACTGTAGTGTAGATCATCAGCAAGATGCCTCTGCTCACAAAGTGGACAGGGAAGGGAAAAAGGCAGAAAACAAAGAATGGAGGAATGAATAAACAAGAGTGAGAGGCTGACAGTGAGAGAGTAAAGGCACTTGAGCATCAGGCCAGAAAGGACCAGGCAGGCAGACAGCGTGGCCGAGCCCAGAGTGATTGAATGATCCCATTTCTAGGCTCTTTGTTAGACAACAGGCAGCATCGTATGAAGATTGATACAGAAGTGCTCGACTTGGTTTGCTGGATCATCAAACGGATTGATATTATACTCCTTCTCTGGATGAAGACAAAGTAACTGTTATCATACTCAATACAAGTGCTTGTCAGAGGCAGAAAATCATCCCTTGTCACCGGTTATGGAACCGTTGCGCCGACTGTCATGGGGATTTATCTGGGAGACGCCGCCACTGTCTGCGTCACGCTCTCTTGTTTATATAGCAGTACCGTAAAGATCTTAGCCAAAGATTGAATTACAGAGCCATGCTAAGGATGGCATTTATTTCACTTCTATCATGCCTGTCCCCTGGAACTGTAAATCCCTGATCTCCTAATCAACAATGTTTATCATCATGCCATCACATTTCATTCATTGTGATATTAAGTTAACATGTACATCCACACGATTTGTGTTTTTTTAAAAATCTTTGACTGAAGGATGCACTACCCCTGAGATAGGCCTATCTGTACCGGACTTCTATATATCAGTAACAACACGGTGGAAATCATGATAAAACAAAGCACCTACTCAATAAAATGGGATGGCATCACAATTGAAAACATTGAGGGTATACAAAATATAGCCTTGGAACAGTGACACCCCTCCAAGGCCACTTCGTGAAATTGAGCTGTTGAATACCGTACAAAATTCATGTGATTACATGTTGGACACCATACCTGAAAAGCATAAAGCTGACTGAGTAATATTGTTCTGTACTACTTGCAGGCAGCTAACTCATCTAAGGTCCACCCACCCCATCCTTTCAGCACATAGTGGTAATGACCCCAAGAACTACATGACATTATGGTGCATGCTGTCTTATGAGTTGGAGTATGCTGGCTCTTCTAATATAAGTATGTGCTTCTCTCTCTGGAACAGTTTTATGCACACTGTAAAGCTGTCATTCACGTCTGTGCGTACCTTTCTCTCTCAAAGCCATGTCTGTGCAACACATCAATAGAGGCAATAGCAATGGTGAAGCACTTATACATATTTCTCTTTCCATTCATCATGTTTATATGTACCTGCTAGAAAGCCGGAGCCACAGAAAGACTGATTGCTTCACATGTTCATATTGAAATGGTAAGGGAAGTAGGATTGGTTGGCCCAAGACACTACCTTGCTTGTATTAAATAATCTCAAGATATCAAGTTCCGGTGTACAAAAAGTAAATAAAAATGTTGTGCAAATGGATAGATGGGGTTCTCCTATGGGGACAGAGTGTAGCAATAATTCTGACAACGGCACCAACAAAGATTGTCGCCTCGCTTCGCGTTCCTAAGAAACTATGCAGTATTTTTTTTTTTTAGATGTATAATTTCTTACATTGTTACCCCAGCTAATCTTGGGGTCTTATTAACATACAGCTGGGAAGAACTATTGGATATAAGAGCAACGTTAACTTACCAACATTAAGACCAGGAATACGACTTTCCCGAAGCAGATCCTCTCTTCGGACCACCACCCAGGACAATGGATCTAATCCCAGCAGCAGACCGAAAACAACGGCGATGCAGAAGGGGCAGTCTTCTGGTCAGGCTTCTTAAACAGGCACATCGCTCCCCGCTCCCGAGCATACTACTCGCCAATGTCCAGTCTGTTGACAACAAGGTATACGAAATTGGAACAAGGGTTGCCTTCCAGAGAGACAGCAAAGAATGTAACAATCTCTGTATCACAGAAACATTGCTCTCTCGGGATATGTTGTCAAAATCAGTCCAGCGACCGGGCTTCTCCATCCATGGCGCCGACAGAGATAAACACCTCTCTGGGAAGAGGAATGGCGGATGTGTATGCTTTATGATTAACAACTCATGGTGTGATCATAACAACACACAGGAACTCAAGTCCTTCTGCTCACCCAACCTAGAATTCCTTACAATCAAATGTCGTCCATTCTACCTACCAAGAGAATTCTCGTCAGTTATAGTCACAGCTGTGTACATACCCCCTCAAGCAAACACCAAGACATCAAGATGGCCCTCAAGGAACTGGACTCTATGTAAACTGGAAACTATATACACGGAGGATGCTTTTATTGTAGCTGGGGATTTTAACAAATAAAATTTGAGATCAATGTTACCTCAATTTCATCATCATATTGATTGCACAACACGAAGGGCGAATTCTCTTGACCACTGCTACTCTAACTTCTGCGATGCATACAAAGCCCTCCCCCGCCCTCCCTTCTGCAAATCCAACCGCGATGCCATCTTGCTCGTCCCGGCTTACAGGCAGAAACACAAACAGGATGTAACAGTGATGAGAAGCATTCAACACTGGTCTGACCAATTGGAAGCCACGCTCCAAGATTGTTTTGATCACGTTGACTGGAATATGTTCTGGTCAGCCTCCGAGAACGACATTGATCTATACGCTGACTCGGTGAGTGTGTTTATAAATAAGTGCATTGTAGATGTCGTACCCAATGTGACTATTAAAACCTACCCTAAACAGAAACTGTGGATGGATGGCGGCATTCGCAAAAACTGAAAGCGTGATCCACCGCATTTAACCATGGAGAGAGGTCTGGTGATATGGCTGAATATGAACAGTGCAGCTATTACCTCCGCAAGGAAATCAAACAAGCAAAATACCGGTACAGGTGGAGTCACAATTCAACGCCTCAGGCACGAGACGTATGTGGCAGGGTTTACAGGAAAATACGGACTACAAAAACAAAAACAGCCACGTCACGGATACCGATGTCACGCTTCCAGACAAACTAAACACCTTCTTTGAGGATAATACTGTGATAATAATACACCGTCGCGGCTCGCTAAGAAATTCTGCACCCCCCCCCCTCTCCTTTTCAGTGGCTGACATGAGTAAAACATTTAAACATGTTAACCCTCACAAGGCTGCTGGTCCAGACGGTATCCCTAGCTGCGTCCTCAGAGCATGCGCAGACCAGCTGGTTGGTGTGTTTACAAACATATTTAATCGCTCCCTATCCCAGTCTGTTATCCCCATATGCTTCAAGATGGCTACTATTGTTCCTGTACCCAAGAAGGCAAACATAACTTAACTAAATGACTACCGCTCCGTAGCACTCACTTATGTCATCATGAAGTACTTTGAGAGGCTAGTCAAGGATCATATCACCACCACCTTACCGGCCACCCGAGACCCACTTCGGTTTGCATACCGCCCCAACAGGTCCACATATGACACAATCGCCATCGCACTGCCCTATCCCATCTGGACAAAAATAATACCCATGTAAGAATGCTGTTTATTGACTACAGCTCAGCAATCAACATCAAAGTACCCTCCAAGCTCATCATCAAGTAGCGTCCCACCTGGCCAACATCCGGTGAAATTGAAGAGCGAAATTCAAAATCACAAGTGTAATACATCAAAATAAAGCTTAAGACTACGCAAGCGTTAAGAGCTATGGGATTGGAAGTGAGGTGTTTCCTGGCCCTTTCCATTAACTTCTTGTTGATCAAGCCACTGTGTCAGATTTCAAAAAGGCTTTACGGCGAAAGCACACCATGCGATTTTCTGAGGACAGCACCCCGCATACAAAAGCGTGAAAAACATATTTCAACCAGGTAGGTGCGACACGAAAGTCAGAAAAAGCGATATAATAAATGCCTTACCTTTGATCTTCTTCTGTTGGCACTCCAAAAGGTCCCAGATACATCACAAATAGTAATTTTGTTCGATAATGTCCTTCTTTATATACATAAAAACTCAGTTTAGCTGGCGCGCTTCAGTCAATAATCCACCCAGTTTCCCTCCATCAAAATGCATACAAAAGGAATCCCAAACATTACTAATAAACTTTTCCAAACAATGTTTATAATCAAACCTTAGGTACCCTAATACGTAAATAAACGATCAAATTTAAGACGGAGAATCGTTATTGTCTATACCGGAGAAAAGCACCAAAGAACGCGCTCTCTTCCACGCACTTGGAAACACTACAGCCAAAATGGAAGCCACCTAGAAAAACTACAATTTCTGGCTCATTTTTCCAAAAACCAGCATGAAACTCTTTCTAAAGGCTGATGACATCTAGTGGAAGCCCTTGGAACTGCAATTGGGGAGGATTTCGCCTTATAATAAAAGTGAAAGCCATTGAAAACAGTGGTAGACTGACCATTTTTTGGGGGGGGTTATATTTTGTCCTCGGGGTTTCACCTGCCGTATCAGTTCTATTATACTCACAGACATAATTATGCATATATGCATATCATAGCTTCTGGGCCTGAGTAACAGGCAGTTTACTTTGGAAACACTTTTCATGGATATGAAAATACTGCCCCCTACACAAGATCGGTTAAACAATGGCACTCTAAATAATGACACTTATAATAATAATGTCTACATGTCTTACATTACTCATATCACATATATATACTGTACTGAGACCCAATCACTGTACACTTTAATAAATTGATCACTAGTCACTTTAAACAATGCCACTTTAGATAATGCCACTTTATTAATGTTTACATATCTTACATTACTCATATCACATGTACATACTGTATTTTATACCATCTACTGCACCTTGCCTATGCCGCTCGGCCATCGCTCATCCAAACACTTATATGTACATATTCTCATTCACCCATTTAGATTTGTGTGTATTAGGTAGTTGTTGGGGAACTGTTAGATTGCTTGTTAGATATTACTGCACTGTTGGAAGTAGAAGCACAAGCATTTTGCTACACTCGCATTGACATCTGCTAACCATGTGTATGTGACCAATCAAATTTGATTTGATAATGAAAAGAAGCTGAAATGCGGGGAATGGTAGGTGGCTTGTTTCAGCTAAACTCCGCAAAAAAAGAAACCTCCCTTTTTCAGGACCCTGCCTTTCAAAGATAATTTGTAAAAATCCAAATATCTTCACAGATCTTCATTGTAAAGGGTTTAAACTATGTTTCTCATGCTTGTTCAATGAACCATAAACAATTAATGAACATGTACCTGTGGAACGGTCGTTAAGTCACTAACAGCTTATAGACAGTAGGCAATTAAGGTCACAGTTATTAAAACTTAGGACACTATAGAGGCCTTTCTACTGACTCTGAAAAACACCAAAAGAAATATGCCCAGGGTCCCTGCTGATCTGCGTGAATGTGCCTTAGTCATGCTGCAAGGAGGCATGAGGACTGCAGATGTGGCCAGGGCAATAAATTGCAATGTCCGTACTGTGAGACGCCTAAGACAGTGCTACAGGGAGACAGGACGGACAGCTGATTATCATTGCAGTGGCAGACCACATGTTTCAACACCTGCACAGGATCAGTACATCCGAACATCACACCTGCGGGACAGGTACAGGATGGCAACAACAACTGCCCGAGTTACACCAGGAACGCACAATCCCTCTACCAGTGCTCAGACTGTCCGCAATAGGCTGAGAGAGGCTGGACTGAGGGCTTGTAGGCCTGTTGTAAGGCAGGTCCTCACCAGACATCACCAGCAACAACGTCGCCTATGGACACAAACACACCGTTGCTGGACCAGACAGGACTGCCAAAAAGTGCTTTTCACTGAGGAGTCGTGGTTTTGTCTCACCATGGGTGATGGTCGGATTCACTTTTATCGTCGAAAGGAATGAGCATTACACCGAGGCCTGTACCCTGGAGTGGGATCGATCTGGAGGTGGAGGATCCGTCCTGGTCTGGGTGTGGTGTGTCACAGCATCATTGGACTGAGCTTGTTGTCATTACAGGCAAATCTCAACGCTGTGCGTTACAGGGAAGACATACTTCTCCCTCATGTGGTACCCTTCCTGCAGGCTCATGACCCTCCAGCATGACAATGGCACCAGCCATACAGTACTGCTCGTTATTGTCGTGATTTCCTGCAAGACAGGAATATCAGTGTTTTGCCATGGCCAGCGAAGAGCCCAGATCTTAATCCCATTGAGCACGTGCTGGATCGGAGGGTGAGGGCTAGGGCCATCCCCCCAGAATTGTCCGGGAACTTGCAGGTGCCTTGATGGAAGAGTGGGGTAACATCTCAGAGCAAGAACTGGCAGATCTGGTGCAGTTCATGAGGAGGAGATGCACTGCAGTACTTAATGCAGCTGGTGGCCACACCAGATACTGACTGTTACGTTTGACCCCACCTTTGTTCAGGGAGACATTATTCCATTCATGTTAGTCACATGTCTGTGGAGCTGGTTCAGTTTATGTCTCAGTTGTTGAGTCTTGTTATGTTCATACACATATTGACACATGTTAGGTTTGCTGAAAATAAATGCAGTTGACTGTGAGAGGACATTTATTTTTTTGCTGAGTATATTTGTATATTGTTCTAGATACCAGACCTGGGATAACTATAGTTTTAACTATGCTTTGTGGAAAGTAAAAACATTTTCGGGGAAACAAATTGTTACTTTGGAGGTGACTACAACTATTTGAATACAGATGCCAAAACAAGTACAACTTCTTTTTTTTAAACTATTTGATTAAATATTTAATGCAGTGGCCACTTTTTCAAAACTATTTGGAGAGTGGTACTCAGTATTGTGCAATATTGGATTTGCCACAAACATAACACATAACACATTGCTTTGCCACATGTTTTACAGTATTACTTTAGTGCCTTGTAGAAAACTGAATGCATGTTTTGGAATATGATTATTCTCTACAGTCTTCATTCTTTTCACTCTGTCAATTGGGTTAGTACTGTGGAGTAACTACAATGTTGTTGATTCATCTTCATTTTTCTCCTATCACAGCCACTAAACCCTGTAACTGTTTTAAAGTCACCATTTGTAAAACCCTTGAGTAGTTTCCTTCCTCTCCAGCAACTGAGTTAGGAAGGACGCCTTTGTTTTTTCAGTGACTGGGTCTGTTGATACACCGTCCAAAGTGTAATTAATAACTTCACCATGCTCAAAGGGATTTTCAAGATTTTCTTTTTACCCATTTAGCAATAGGCGCCCTTCTTTGCGAGGAATTGGAAAACCTCCCTAGTTTTTGTGGTTGAATCTGTGTTTGAAATGCACTGCTCTACTGAGTTCAATGTATGTGTGGGGTACAGAGATGAGGGAGTCAATCAAAAATCATGCTAAAGACTATTATTGCACACAGAGTGAGTCTATGTAACTTATCATATGACTTGTTAAGCAACTTATTATGTGACTTGTTTTTACTTCTGATTGTATTTAGGCTTGCCAAAACAAAGGGGTTGAATAATTATTGACTCAAGACATTTCAGCTTTTCATTTATTCTTAATTTGTAAACATTTTGAAAACATAATTCCACTTTGACATTATGGGGTATTGTGTCTAGGCCAGTGACAAAACATCTCAATTTAATCCATTTTAAATTGAGGCTGTAACGCAATGTGGAAAATGTCAAGGGGTTTCACACCTTTTCTAAAGGCACTGTATTTCTAAAGGCACTGTATTCAAATACCTTCAAATAGTATTACGTTTTCTGATACTGTAGGTAGTCAAAATACTTTTCTGAAACCTGTATTTGAATATCAAAAAAAAGAGTTGCCTTTTAGTTGAAATTCTATAAACTACACTATACTGGACTACCACAAGTATTTGAAAAGTTGGTATTTTCAAATAAACTACAAAATACACCTTTTTTTCTGTCTTGTTTCGAGTTGTTTTGACTTATGTCATGTCTATGCTAATATTGCAAGACATTTGCTAGCCAGCTAACCAACAGCTGTATATTTGAGAGACAAGTGCTTATTGTCCAAATATATCTATGTTTTCAATACAGAGTTGGAGACAAATCTAGTTTACATGTTGTCAATAATCCTTTAATTGTGAGCCAAACCCATCTGTTTTGCCCCAACGTTGAGCATGCAATCAGTTTTCTTAGTAAACAACCCACCTGCCTATAGCAGTACAGAAGTACAGGTTACACTCACAAATAAAGGCTACACACACACAAACATGCCCTTACCCCCCCCCCCCCCCCCCCCCGCACCACCACACACACACACACACACACACACATACAGTATACAAACACACACATTTGCGCCAAGTGTGAAGTTTGAGAAGAGAAGTGTTGGCTAGTCTGGCCTTGTAAAGACGTTGACCCCCATGAGTGGGAATGACCTCTGTCGGTCGGTCGGGAGGCAGGCAGGTTGTGTGTGTGTGTGTGGAGAGGGGAGGTTTGTGGATGAGGGTAGCTACTATCAGGGGACAAACATCTCCTGCCCCACAAAACCAGATGATCCATCTCCCTTTTTAGCTGGTGTCAGGAGTGTTTTGTGTGATGATGATTTGACACTTGGCACTAGGTCCCCCTCAACCACCCCGCTCCACCACCACAATGAGCTATGACAGCCAGAGCTGCTGGGCTACAGCCACGGGAAAATAGCCTTGTCTCCATGGTGAGAAGCAGCTCTGAACCTCTCCCTCTTCCATTCATCCATTTCACTTTACAACTTCATAACTAAGAACTATCGTCTAGTAAAGACTCGTACAAGGAAAATAATTTCCCAAAACTAATGGTGTATGGAGGGACATTTTCTGTTTACGAATCATAAAAATAGACTTCCATTTCGGGAGCACAGTCAGTTTAAATCAATAAACATGTTATTTTTGATAAATGTATGCCATAGCAGTGTGTTAATTTTGACTTTACTATCTACTAATGTAGATGTAGCTTTTGTACAGCAGCAGTAGCTCTGGGCCACGTAGCGTTTCTGCTTGTCTGTGGCACTCTGTAATAACTCTCTCCCCAGTGAGAAGTAAAGGCCAGCCAAGGAGGCTGAGGGCCTGTGTAAATGAGATGGTTCTGCTGCATTAGCTTCATAAAACCATAATCCTTTCCCCATAAACCATTACATGCGCCGCAACATTTCTGATTTATGGGGTGGAGAATCAATGGGAAAAAATTAATGCTCGCAAAACATCTCCGGGACAATATTGAGCAGATTTTAATTGTGATTTCATTCTGTGTTGTGGCCGTTAGCCAGATGATGAATGGGGATCTAACCTTCCACTCCAGTGAGCACCGGAGAGAGTCTTTAATATGACAATTAAGTGTCTGTCTTTGGATTTTATTGTATCTCTCCCTCTCTATCTTCTCTGTACCCTTCCACCCCCTCCCCTCCCTCCCTCGTCTCTCTCTCATCTCTCTCTTCTCCCCCGTTCTCTTTCTCTCTTCTCTTTCTGTGACCCCCTCTATCTATCTCTCCCTCTCTCTCTCCTCAGATCACTTCATCTGTACAGTGCAGTTTTCGTGCAGATTAAATTGAGACTCTGGTTTTCTCCATCTCAGAGCACTTACTTATGTTTTATGACACGCACTACATCAATTTTATGCTGCTATTGATTTTTCCCCCCTCCTCTTATTACCTTCTTGTTTAAATCGACACAAACCATTCTGCCTTTTGCTCCTCGGCTTCTCCCCACTCCTAGTTCCTGATGACCTTATGTACGCCTAGGACAGCAATGTGCTCCTGGCGGGGTGGGAGAGGGCGTGGGGAGGGGGGGGGGTTTTGGGAGGTTGGGTGAGGGGGGATAGGTGAAGTTGAAAGCCCTCTCAGAGGAAATATTTGCACTAGATGAAGCATCAGTGCGGCTCACGGACGCCAAGCAGACACAATGCAAACAGAAGGTGGCAAGGTAATGGTATTTCAGTCATCAAATCTGGCTCACGTTCAGGGGTGCACATAGGCAGGTTCTGAAAGGGTAGATACAGTACTGTATGTCAGAGATATGAAACTTGTAACTAATCATTGTTTTGCATATCGTTTTAGGTTAGAGGCTTACCAGAGTCTCCTTACCTTTCCCATGTAGACTGTACGTTTTGATGTGAGATTGTTTTCTATGCCTGATAGCTACAGTACACTTAAAAAAAAAAACGATTCACACTGTCCATAAAGTTAATAGGGAATGATTTATAATAAACTATAGTGATCTTGTCTATAGCACATGTTTTCATTCATGTGATATGTTTTTGTTTTTTTTATCAAGAAGGTAAAAGGTTTTTAAAATCACCTTTATAATTCAACACAAATGATGCCGCTTGCCCCATTGATGCAGTCTCTGTGTACATGCGTTTCAACTGAGAGCTGACTGGACTGAAGGCCATCATGTGAATGACTCAAGTCTATTGGCATTAACAATGTAATAATGTTTAATATAAGCACCATTCATCACTACTCTATCTTTATGGAGAAAATACTGGAATTGATCCAATTCAAACACTTTATTGCTAAGCACTACAGCACTTTTTTACTTATTTTATTTGGAACCTGTATTTAACTAGGCAAGTCAGTTAAGAACAATTTCTTATTTACAATCACAGCCTAGGAACTTTGGGTTAACTGCCTTGTTCAGGGGCAGAAAGACAGATGTTTACCTTGTCAACTCGGGGATTCAATCTAGCAACCTTTCGGTTACTGGCCCAACGCTCTAACCACTAGGCTACCTCAACAGAATAAAACAAAAATTACAGCAAAGAGTGCTCATGGTGAAGCTTTATTTGAAGGGTACCTACATAAAGGCTTCATAATGCATTCATAAACCATACTACATTCACAAGAAGTTCATAGGATTTCGTAAGTGCTTATAGCAATGCAAGGTTAGGATGAATGCAATGGGAGCTGGCTTGGATTAAATCAATTTGTCCCTGGGTTAGCTAGCTGGCAGGGGCCCAGACCCTCACTGTGTCCCCGATGACTGTCGGCTCCATCAGGCCCCTTAGCAAAGAGCTAAACATGAGCATCAATGTGACCATTTAGTGTGTTCTCTGAGCAGATGCAGGCTGAAGGTCAGCCCATTGTGTTTGTTCCACCGCCCCCTGCCTTTCACTCCGACACTCTGGGCCGCTGTCCACATCAAAGGTGTTATTGAAGCCCAATCGGAAACCCCAGTTTGGCAGGGAAGCAGGGCATTAAGAGAGAAAAGGAGAGAAGGAGAGTAAAATGAGAGGGCTCTTACCCAACATCTAGATCTTACTAAAGTAGTGAGCTGTGCAGAGAAGAACTACATTTATACTATCATGTCGTTTTAGTTTTAGTAATTGCAAAAATAAAATACGGAGTTGGACAAATGGGAAAGATAGAGCGCATGAAGCAGAGAGCGAGAGCGAGAGCGAGAGAGAGCGCATGAAGCAGAGAGCGAGAGAGAGAGCGAGAGAGAGAGCGGACGCACAGACGTGAATGACAGCTTCACAGTGTGCACAAAACTGTTCCATTGAGAGAAGCACATACTTATATTAGAAGAGCCAGCATACTCCAACTCATAAGACAGCATGCCCCATAATGTCATGTAGTTCTTGGGGTCATTACCACTATGTGCTGAGAGGATGATGGGGGGGTGGGGGGGGGGGGGACCTTTGATGAGTTAGCTGCCAGCAAGTAGTACAGAACAATATTACTCAGTCTGCGTTATGCTTTTCAGGTGTGGTGTCCAACATCTAATCACATGAATCAAGGGTTTACTTATACATTTTTTGTACGGTATTCAACAGCTCAATTTCACAAAGTGCCCTTGGAGGGGTGTCACTTTAGTGTTCCAAGGCTATATTTTGTGTGCCCTCAATGTTTCAAATGTGTGTTTCTTTCCTTTCTCATCCATGTCCGGGTGTCATGTGGGACAGCTTCTCAAATGATGATGTGGATTGACACACAGCAGCTGCCCCCCTCCTCAATCCCTCTCCCCTGTCCTTCTCTCCTAGGTCCTGTTCGTCACCTCTCGGGTCACAGCAGTGACAGATCTATGATGGATTAGGAATTGTTATCCAGGATGCTTGTCACTCGTTTACAAGACGGCCATCCCTCATCTCTCACCACCACAGGCCTTGTAATCCGGTCGACCCTCTCTCTCTCTCTCTCTCTCTCTCTCTCTCTCTCTCTCTCTCTCTCTCTCTCTCTCTCTCTCTCTCTCTCTCTCTCTCTCTCTCTCTCTCTCTCTCTCTCTCTCTCTCTCTCTCTCTCTCTCAGCCAGAGATGCAATTCAACAGCATGCTTTTTATTCCCCTCCGGGCTGTAATGCATTAATATATGTGGTACTGGTCGGTTTAGCAATCTCACAGGAACTGTTGGTGATGTCTTCTCCTGTCAACCTCTACCTACCCCTGAGAAAGGCATGTTTGATACATACACATACATCCCGAAGGAGAGATGGAGGGAGCCTTTCTAACCTGCGTGATGGTGTTGAAGAATAGGTTGTTTTAAATCAGTAACTGGGTTATGCACATAGAAGCAAAACATTTAAATTCATAGGTATGCCATATATTCCATTTCAAAATCCATTAAACGGGCACATCCATTACAGAAGGCCTGTATAACATGTTGTTGTATAATAGGGGGAAAACGTATTTCTCAAGTTATCTTTACCACATACAATTTTGTTTATAATATTAAGACACCGTCTTGCAGTGCTTGTCTTTGCTGACTAAACAAATATGCCGAAAGACTGTGCATGGGATCATTTTTTTTACACAACAAAGTGAATGCATTCAACACTGGGAAGAGTTGTTGACTAAAGTTGGAAACCAAGAACATGCCCCTCTACTCACTCTACTCCCTCTACTGTACTTATACTCTCTCTCTCTCTCTCTCTCTCTCTCTCTCTCTCTCTCTCTCTCTCTCTCTCTCTCTCTCTCGTGTGGCAGCATGGGTATGTCCCCTGTGTAGTGAGGACCAGCCCACTGAGCCCAGCTCTCCCTCCTTCTTGCCAGGCTGCAGCTAGAAGAACATGTGTTGGAGATGACTGCCATCCCCGCTCTGCTCTGCCCAGCATCTCCCAGTGAGACTCTCCCAGTCCTCCCAGTGTGGCCCTTGAGAAGAGCCATAATGTGCTCCTATCAGGTTTAATGGTCCCCACCGTGGACTCACTCCGAGATGGCATTAAAGGGAGGGGGTGGCTGGGGGGTGGCATGCTATGTTGGACCACAAGCATATTGTCATTAAAATGTTCCTGAACACTCCCCTGCTCGTGGCATAACCGCCGCCGAGAGAGCCATCATAATTGGCTCTGAAAACATGGTATAATTGCCTTCAGCTGGAGGTCGGTTCTTTAACAGTTGACATTGTTCAGGGAAGACGGCGACGACGAGGTGATTGGGTGATTTGAATACGCAGCTTGTTTCGCCATGGCGACCATAATTGAAATATGGTACGTGCGAACGGAAGATTACATTAAGAAGACCACCCGGATAATCACCTGACAGGGGAGTAATTGAGTCTACAATCTGCCACAGTGTCTCTCTGAGAGCAGAGGAGATATAAGGGAGGAGAGGAAGAGGGGAGGGATGAGGGGATGCGGGGCATCAGGAGGAGGGCTCTTGGCTCACTTTTTCGGAGTGGCACTGGAGTGCCAGCCTGGCATTCCTGGACTCTCTCTATCCCCCCGACTCTCAGACTCGCTCCCTGCACTGTTTTGCTTTGAGTAATCCACTTCCCCTGAACCAGCTAACAGATGGCCATTCATCAGTCCTTCATTTTAGATTTTCATTCATATTCATATTTCTCTTTCATTTCAGGGAGGGGGGGGGGGGGGGGTGAGCACCTCTCTGCTCCTCTAACAGACAAAGATTCTGGGGTGATTCGGGGGCTGTTATGGCTCTTAAGTTCTTATTGTGGGTCGTCGAACGACTGTGATATATAAATGGTGTTATTTGAGTGATAGTTGGAGATGACCTGATCAGTCTCCAGTGTATCAGTGTTTTTTCGGTGTTTTGTAATACGTTTTAGACATACCTTGTGTTGTTGTCGATGTTGTTGTTTTTCTGTTCCTTCCAATGAGATACAAAGAAGTGCATAGTTCCACAAGAGTTACAGTGCCACTAAGTGCCCATATAGACATTTGAAACATCATTAGAAAGAGAGAGGGCAAACGGGAGGGGAAGAGAGGGAGAAGGAAAGAGAGTCGAGGGAAAGGTAGCATTAAGAGTGGCTATAATGAGAGGCTCATGCATCCAGCCTCCTGGTTGCACAGTAGAGCGTATCAGCCATGCTACTGTTCTTGCTAAGGTAAAACGGTGCAGGTTCCACTTTTCTTTAATCTGCTACTCCCCTCACTATTTTCTCACATTTGGGCATAAACACAGAGATTGTGCAACCCGATAATATGCAATTAAAAACAAAGATCATTAAAAGTTATTGGTGTCTGCCTAATTACTATAACTTTCTCCTTATAATGAGTGTGCATGGGTATTGATTGGAAGCAAATCTCCCTTTCCTCTTGGAAAAAGCAGGTAGTTACTTTGTGTTAAATCATTAATATCGTAATGATTTTTCCAGAACACTCTCAATTAAGACCAGAGCAGAAAATGACCCAGGGGAGTTCAAGCTCATGCTTTTAAAAGTGTGATGTTCCAAATATATCCTCCACACACTCTCACTGGAGAATATAGACAGGCCTTACTCATGTTTCTGAATTATTTAGTGTAGGGTTTGTAAATGTGACTGACTGTGTCTGTGTGTGTGTGTTTATGCGTGTGCGTGTGTGTTGTGTTGTATGTGTGCATCTCACCAAGTGTGTTTGTGTGTGAGTGTGTCCCTCCAGATTTCTGATCCCCCCCCCCATCTGAGGGAGACCCCCCCCCTCCCCAAATGCTACAACAATTACATCATTTGTTTCTCTATTATCTCAACACCTGCAACACAAGTCTGTCTCAATTTCCCCTTGGTTCCTGTGATTTCCTCCACCCTTCTCTTTCTGTGGCACGTCTGTGGTGTGGACTCGGATCAGGCAGCTACTGCTTGTGTCACGGGGCCTTTGGGCCATGCCAGCCCTCCATGCATTGTGCTCAAGCCAAGTGGCAGTGCCAGTTCACACCCCTTTAGCAGTGAATTCTTGTCTCAACCTTCTCTTTTCTTCTTCATTTTGAATCCCCATCGTGACACACACACACACACTCACACGCATAGACACACATACATATGCATGTGTGGGCACAAACACACTTGCATGTACGCAGGCACACAAACACACACACACCAGCTCCCTACCTCTTTTCAACCAAACTCCTCATAATATTCACTTAGTGAGGACCAGCAGGGTTTTCAACAAAGACCTTTTGCCAGGGAGAGATTCGCTATAGTCTCCATAAATACAGTTTACAGCAGGTTCCTTTTGAAATGCTTGACATTTCCTCCCCACTCTTTAGATATACTCGCTGGGTACAGTGCGTCAACTTTGTTTGAATTTATCGCACATAGGCCATTTTCACCCAGTTTAATGTCATCACCTAAGTAACCTGGAGGTCTTAGGCAACAATGCAGAAACTGCAAATGTGTCATTGGAATGTGTAAAGCTTAGTATAAATCTGTCCTAATCCCAGGCTCCCTTTCACAGGATGATTTTTCATATGCATATGAGAATTTTTGGTGTATTACTTTCTCACACATTTTACAGCCGGGACAGATTGAAATGAGGTTCCCGAGGGGTCGAGGGAAGGGGGGCGGTTGAGGGTAGAGTGGAGGATGGTTGTGAGGGAGTGTTAGGGGTAAGAATAGGTTGGAGTGAATTTACACAATTCTCTTTGCAAGACTCCCTTTCAAATCCACACGTGGTGCCATGCACTGCCTGTATTTTCTGAAATCCCACTTTTCAGTTCCACTTCTTCTACTGCTATTATCGAGACATGATCTAACCTGCGATCCCTCCAAAAGATAAACGTTAGTCGTGTCATAAACCACAAATGAACACAGACAGGAAGCCTGCTGGCTCAGTCATGACTTTATTATACACATTGTTACGACCACATTTGTCTTAAAGGCACATACACATCTTAAAAAGGCACATACACTTAGCTAACAAAAAAAACACAAATAATACAACATCCCTATGACAACACCAGTCGTGGTCCAATTTTACAGCAATGCAGTGCTTGACTTGGGCAGGGGCTCCCCAGAGCTGACTACCGGCAACTCACATTTTATTCTGCTTGATCTCCTGCACCTCTCAATGGATTTGAACTAATAAAAGTATCGTGGAGCTCCTGCACCCAAAATGAGTACCAGCACCTATTTCAGTCCAAGTCCAAGTACGGCTTCAATGGCATTTGTCCGTGAACATTGGTTCAAGGAAGGTACTGTTTCACGGAATCATCCTAAAAATGACAGTCATCATTTGTTACTGTAATACTGTTCATTTCTCTGCACATTTTTTTTTATGTGTGTGCAAGTGGACGTACTGTCTGACCTGCACGTCAGTTCTCAGTGTGCCTCATGCGTTGCATTACACCGTGTCGGTGCATGACGTCACCTAACAACATTCTCAAAATGTTAATATGAAAGGCCCGATTATGAATTTCGAAGAGATGACAAAAGACAACACACGCACTTCCGCTCATGTTGACATGACTTTTAGTATGACCCAAGCTTATTTTATACATTTCTTTTCTTCCCATCATCTCCTCTCTCCCTCCTCTCCATAGACCCCATGCGTGTCCCTCCCTGCTCCTCCCTGCCTCCACAGCCAAATCCCATCTTGTGGATGTCTCCTCTGGAAGCCATGTCGCTAGTGCTAGCCGTTATTTATCGACCGCTGACAGGGCCATGAATCCCAGGCCAAAGCGAAACTCGTATAGTTATCAAAAGCATAAAATTCCTATCACTTTAGGTGTCAGAGCAGAGACAAGAAAATGAAACAGGTACTCATAAACCCAGCAGCGTCGTAAATCACGGCTGAGAGGTGGCGAGCGGGACGGACGGGCGGCAGTGGTTCTCGGGCTAAGGCGAAGGAGTCTCTTGATTAAATAAGGGGAATTAGATATTTTTGCAAAAGTGGGAAATAACAGTGATCTATGCTCAGTGTCAGTAGGTTGAAGCTTGACGCTATTGTGCATTGTTTATTTCTTTCTTTCTCTGTGTCTTTTTAGCAGATCAATCTATCTCGCTGTCGTAGTAACGCAGTACCGAAGGGAGAAGCGGAGATTCCTCTGTCAGACGGTGGCGGCTGTAGACTGGCTGGCTGTGTTCTCTGACTTCTTGTAGCTTAATAGACTTATAGGAGTCTACTGTTAGACACCCCATCTTACCTGGTGAGCCAGGTGTATGGCTGAAAATATGTGTTTTACACTTAAATGTTCGCAGACCTCCAGGATTATAGCTCACCCAGGCTATGCTCCTTCTAAATGTAAGATGATAGGCTACATCAAATTAATGAATTGCTGAATTATTTATTTAATATGCATATGGTAAAAACATGACCTCACCATTTGTACTATCATCACATTTAGATGAAGACCCGTGTCTAATGTGTTGTTTTCCCTTCAGATTTCCCCCCTTTAAAGACATGATTTTGGGACATTGTCTTTTGTCGGTTGGAGGTGTCTGCAGGACTGATGAGATCTGTGAACTCTGGGGAGTTGGGGTCAAGACCTCCCACCCCATCCATCATCCAGTGATAGACATGGGGAGCAGGCCAATGATGGGCCTGGACTGGTGGCTGGGGCTTGTGGCTTGGCTGTGTCTGGGGGTAGATCTGGGTTTGGGGGTCGAGGGTGACAGTGGGGACAGGTCCACCATGTGGGGGGACAAAAAGGAGATCACATCCTCATCGTTGAAGTCATCTATCATCTCTTGAGCGTCTCTAGTGGGATTTTGACCACCCAAACAAACGCATCTGTTAAGACTTCGTAAAATAAACTCAGCAAAAAAAGAAACCTCTCACTGTCAACTGCGTTTATTTTCAGCAAACTTAACATGAGTAAATATTTGTATGAACATAACTATTCAACAACTGAGACACAAACTGAACAAGTTCCACAGACATGTGAATAACAGAAATTGAATAATGTGTCCCTGAACAAAGGGGGGGGTCAATATCAAAGTAACAGTTAGTATCTGGTGTGGCCACCAGCTGCATTAAGTACTACAGTGCATCTCCTCCTCACGGACTGCACCAGATCTGCCAGTTCTTGCTGTGAGATGTTACCCCACTCTTCCACCAAGGCACCTGCAAGTTCCTGGACATTTCTGGGGAGAATGGCCCTAGCCATCATCCTCCGATCCAACAGGTCCCAGATGTGCTCAACGGGATTGAGATACGGGCCCTTCGCTGACCATGGCAGAACACTGACATTCCTGTCTTGCAGAAAATCACGCACAGAACAAACAGTATGGCTGGTGGCATTGTTATGCTGGAGGGTCATGTCAGATGAGCCTGCGGGAAGGGTACCACATGAGGGAGGAGGATGTCTTCCCTGTAATGCACAGCGTTGCCTGCAATGACAACAAGCTCAGTTCGAAGATGCTGTGACACACCGCCCCATGAATGACCCTCCACCTCCAAATCTATCCCGCTCCAGAGTACAGACGTAACGCTCATTCCTTTGACGATAAACGCAAATCCGACCATCACCTATGGTGAGACAAAACCACGACTAGTCAGTGAAGAGCACTTTTTGCCAGTCCTGTCTGGTCCAGCAACAGTGGGTTTGTGCCCATAGGTGACGTTGTTGCCGGTGATGTCTGGTGAGGACCTGCCTTACAAAAGGCCTACAAGCCCTCAGTCCAGCCTCTCTCAGCCTATTGCGGACAGTCTGAGCACTGATGGAGGGTTTGTGCGTTCCTGGTGTAACTCGGGCAGTTGTTCTTGCCATCCTGTACCTGTCCCGCAGTTGTGATGTTCGGATGTACCGATCCTGTGCAGGTGTTGTTACATGTGGTCTGCCACTGCGAGGACATTCAGCTGTCCAATGTGTCTAACAGTACAGACATTGCATTTTATTGCCCTGGCCACATCTGCAGTCCTCATGCCTCCTTGCAGCATGCCTAAGGCACATTCACACAGATGAGCAGGGACCCTGGGCACCTTTCTTTTGGTGTTTTTCAGAGTCAGTAGAAAGGCCTCTTTAGTGTCCTAAGTTTTCATAACTGTGACCTTAATTGCCCACCGTCTGGAAGCTGTTAGTGACTTAACGACCGTTCCACAGGTGCATGTTCATTAAATGTTTATGGTTAACTGAACAAGCATGGGAAACAGTGTTTAAACCCTTTACAATGAATATCAGTGAAGTTTTTACAAATTATCTTTGAAAGACAGGTTCCTGAAAAAGGGACGTTTCTTTTTTTTGCTGAGTTTACATTGGTATTTGTTTTTTATTTAATTTGACTTTGTTTTTTATACATGAGCAGCCGCCCAATTAGCTGAAGGCAAAAGCTGACAGCTAAACCCACCGCGTTATAGGTCATAGATATACCTATGATATTATGCTTTTGCATTACAGCTGTTTACTGTATTATCCTAGATTGTCTCTTAAGGCAAGTATACCCACTCTGTTGCTTCAGCTGATCCAATATTAATGATGAATCTGGTCATTGCGACTAGTGTCACTCCCTGTTCTTGTAATGAGTCTCTCTGGACCACTTGTTTCTCAAACCGTTGAAAAAGTGTTCAACGCTTCAGACAAGTCATTCATCTCTACAGTTGGGGAGTTGGCCAGGTTCTCTTTGTGTGTTTGGGTATTTTTCTGTCTCATTTCTTCTCTGTGTTGATTCTGAGAGACCCCGCTGTCTTTTGGAGAGGAAGGTATGAGAGCAAGCTGTGTGGACAATAGGATCCAAATCTCTGTTTGACACGGCGGCGTTGAGTGACACGCATGCAAACAAACAAACACAGACAAACACACGCAGATCCACTCCCCTCCCCCCACCATTCACTCACTCACTCTCACACACACACACACACACACACACACACACACACACACACACACACACACACACACACACACACACACACACACACACACAGTAAGTGTGAAATGGGTTCAGTGACACTTGACCTGTGCCATCCAAGCTTCTTTCAACACATCGGCCATGACTGTGTGATCGTAGGCTTTCCTCTGTCTGACCTAAATGTGCTACTGTCTAGACACTTCTCACACAGTGTTTGCTACACATATTGTGCACCTCTGTCAAAACGTCCCTTTTTAAGGAAGTTCCACGAGACTCGTTCCCTCCCCTGTCAGACAGAGAGTAGCTTGCTGTGAGTTGTTTGGCATGGGGAAATAATGAAATGGGTTAAAGAGTGAGGTAGCTCATAATGCCTTGAAGAGGGCTTCAGATTGATTCCTTACTGTTGTTTTTGATCATGTTGTTGTTGTGTGCAGTGTACAGTTCAATTTCAGGATACTGACTCACAAGTACAGGATCATGTAAATAAGATGGTGATAAGATCTTAATACTCTGGTTAACCCCATCTGTAACTACAGCAAAACCCCTCCATTGAGATAATATGGAGAATGGAGATTGACATAGAAATGCTGTAATCCTCTGCAAGATTTGCTCTCTGATTCAAATACATGTTTTTCTTTGAGGAGAGAGGTCAAATTTAGTCGTAATGTCAAAATATTTATAGCAAGTGTTTGGTAAGTATTACAGATATGTCCATGTCGGTGTGGTTGTGCGTGCGCACGTGTGCATTCATGCGTATGTGTGCACGTGCGTGTCTGAGCCACTGCTGTTTTCAGAGGACACATGTGAAGCTGTGAAACTCGGTGAAACAAGCTGCCCTTGCTTTTTTTCTGCTGTCCTGCCGGGGCCTCAGTGGGATGGGCAGTTTATGAGATGACAGGACATGCCAACAAATTGCATCACTTCTGCCTCTGTGGCCGAGGACAATGGCCCACCATATGCCGACGTGGGAAAATGAATGGGGCTCATTTGTGCTGGCACCACGAGCCCCCAGTCCCCTCACCCCCTCGCCCCTGCCTGGGCCCTGTTTGTCCCCTAGCCCCCTCACCCACAGACAGACGAGCCCAGCCTCTGACATAGAACACAACACAATATCAAAAGGAGAGAATCACTTATTTCTTAAATAAATATATACACTACTGTTCAAAAGTTTGGGGTCACTTAGAAATGTCCTTGTTTTTTCCATTAAAATAATATAACATTGATCATTTTTTATAGAATATCTACACAGGTGTACAGAGGCCCATTATCAGCAACCATCACTCCTGTGTTCCAATGGCACATTGTGTTAGCTAATCCAAGTGTATCATTTTAAAAGGCTAATTGATCTTTAGAAAACTATTTTGCAATTATGTTGGCACAGCTGAAAACTGTTGTGCTGATTAAAGAAGCAATAAAACTGGCCTTCTTTAGACTAGTTGGGTATCTGGAGAATCAGCATTTGTGGGTTTGATTACAGGCTCAAAATGTCCAGAAACAAAGTACTTTCTTCTGAAACTCGTCAGTCTATTCTTGTTCTAAGAAATTAAGGCTATTCAATGCGAGAAATTGCCAAGAAACTGAAGATCTCGCACAACGCTGTGTACTACTCCCTTCACAGAACAGTGCAAACTGGCTCTAACCAGAATAGAAAAAGGAGTGGGAGGCCACGGTGCACAACTGAGTAAGAGGACAAGTACATTAGAGTGTCTAGTTTGAGAAACAGACGCCTCACAAGTCCTCAACTTGCAGCTTCATCAAATAGTATCCGCAAAACACCAGTCTCAACGTCAACAGTGAAGAGGCGACTCCGGGATGCTGGCCTTCTAGGCAGAGTTTCTCTGTCCAGTGATTGCGTTCTTTGCCCATCTTAATCTTTTATTTTTATTGGCCAGTCTGAGATATGGCTTTTTCTTTGCAACTTTGCCTAGAAGGCCAGCATCCCAATGCCTACACTGTATTTCTGATCAATTTGATGTTATTTTAAATGGACCAAAGACATTTCTTTTTTTTTTCAAAAACAAGGACATTTCTAAGTGACAGACACCCTGGTTCGAATCCAAGCTGTATCACAACTGGCCGTGATTGGGAGTCCCATAGGGCGGCGCACAATTGGCCTAGCGTCGTCCGGGTTTGACCGGTGTAGGCTGTCATTGTAAATAAGAATTTGTTCTTAACTGACTTGCATAGTTAAATACATTTTATACACACATACAATAACAAGTGTGTGGATATGATGGTATAAATCTTGACAAATATCTGTGTTTGTCTCAGCATTGGTTGTTTACATGTGTGTATGCCAGATGTGTGTATGTGTGTTTCTAGGTGAGTGTGATTTTTGTTGTGTGTATGCGTGTGTGTATATGAGTGCTTCTGAGTGTGTGCAGGCCTGGGATGATAGCAGATGATTAAGGAGCGGCTGCTCTGTTGACATGAGATACTAATGAGGATGAAATGAGAAGGTCAGGGCTCATCTCCAGGAGAGGGACGCCCCCGCCCCTCGCTACCCCCTCTGTCGCTCCCCTAGCCCGCCCCCCTCCTCAGAACGGCCAGCTAATCTCCCTCTTAATCGGCACTGCCACCACGGCACACAAAAACACACACACACACACAAACACAAACACACACTCGCACAAACACAAGTTATACTGACCAGCAGCACTCTGCATCTACATAATGGCGGTAATTAGCCAGCAGCACAACAAGACCAGCTCAGAGTTATGACTAGCACCTCTCTTTGGGCCCATTCTAGTTCTGACCAGATTGGACCAGTCTGTCAATCTGTGTTCTACCCCACACACACACAACATGTTGTTGACCAGATTGCACTGAGCAATGAACATCAGTTGAGACTAATATTAAATAATTTATCCTGGGGTAGAGGTAACAAGCTAAAGGAGAGTAGAGGAGAGGATGGGGGGGGGGGGGGGGGGGGGTGATGTAGTCAGAATGTAGACGTCACCTCTCCCCTCATGTGAGGGCTCCAGTGTTATTAATGGACATATCAGGGTCTCTATCAGCACAGTGAACTGCTGACCCCACAGGAAGAAGGAATTGCTCAGCCAGCTGCACGCCAAAAGAGAGAGAGAGCAAAAGGCCATGTAAAAAGTTGGGCGTGTGAAGTGTGGTGAAGTGTTGGATGGAGGTCTCATACCCCTGACCCCTGCGTTTTTAAAGAGCGGCGTTTCACCTCGTTAATCAGACAGCGATGCGTATCACCGCCACCATCACCCTCCGTGTGTCCCCCTCACACTTGTCATTTTTCACAGTCACTCATGGGGAGATAAGGATCCCCAGGTGACAGGCTGGCTCAACAGGGGAAATGTGCAGTGAGGGATGATTGTGTGTGCCTGGGCAGGGGGGGGGAGAGAGAGAGAGAGAGAGAGAGAGAGAGAGAGAGAGAGAGAGAGAGAAAAAAGAGGGAATTGGAGGGACATGGCCATGGTCTGTGTCTCAGTTTCCAACTTTAATCAATGACCACCCACATCCACAGTTGGATTACAAAATATTACTTACAGGATGAGAATCTCTCCACCAATCATCAACCCGATAAGGAATATTTAGGTAGCAAAACGTAGTGTCCGTCAAGCTCATGAGACAAACTAATGGACACTGAGAGGAAACACTTTTTAAAGGGAAACAGACTGGGGGAGAGAAAAAAATGAAGAGAGAGAGAGACAGAGAGAGAGTGTAGAGAAAGGAAAGAGCGAAATAGACCCAGTTAACACATTACGTTCTGAGTACCATATGTTTCTTAGAGCATGGTTGTATTTTTCATACAACCTTCCCACACATTTCTGGGAATGGTGCAGGATAGTTGCTTGGCTTTGGAACATTATCAGTACATTTAAGGTATTTCATTACTTTAACAGAACATTTCCTAAAAGTTCAAACATGGAAACATTTCATTTCAATTTTGGTAATGTTCTAGGAACATCTGGTTTGACAATGGGAATGTTCTCAAATAGTTTAGAGAACAATAAGAAACAACGTCATTCTGCGGGAATTTCAGTATTTCAGCATAATGTTTCCTACAGGTTTAATCAGGTCACACAGAGTGATTCTTGGCAGTCTTAAACAAATCTACTTTGAAACCAAATTTTACACCTCACACACATGGTTATGGGCTTAAATAAGACAACTGTAACATGTCATATATAGAATTGGAATGTATTCAATTTTGAATTTGAAACCCAATACTACACCTTATATACAGTACGTCACTGGACACTGAATTATAGCAAAACTGTTTGACATAGAAACTCCAGATTTCTGTCAGTTTTCTTTATTCATTTGGAAAATTATGAAAAATATGAACAACATTCCACCCTGAGGCCAAAGAGGGCACTTTTGGTTAATTGACTGCAGGGAAGGGCTACAAACATATACAGTGCATTCTGAAAAAATGTTGACCCCTTGACTTTTTCCACATTGTAGTACATGACAGCCTTATTCTAAAATTGATTAAATTGTATTTTTTCCTCGTCAATCTACACACAATACCCAATAACGACAAAGCAATATGAGGTTTTTAGACATTTTTGCAAATGTATAAAAAATGTGAAACTGAAATTAACATAAGTATTCAGACCGTTTAGTCAGTACTTTTGTTGAAGCACCTTTGGCAGCAATTACAGATTTGAGTCTTCTTAGTGATTGACGCTACAAGCTTGGCACACCTGCATTTGGGGAATTTCTCAAATTATTCTCTGCAGACCCTCAAGCTCTGTCAGGTTGAATGGGGAGTGTCGATGTTAAGCTATTTTCAGGTGTCTCCACAGATGTTTGATTGGGTTCAAGTCTGGGCTCTGGCTGGGCCACTCAAGGACATTCAGAGACTTGTCCCGAAGCCACTCCTGTTGGAAGGTGAACCTTGGCCACAGTCTGAGGTTCTAAGTGCTCTGGAGCAGGTTTTCATCAAGGATATCTCTGTACTTTGCTCCGTTCATCTTTCCCTAGATCCTGACTAGTCTCCCAGTCCCTGCCTCTGAAAAACATCCCCACAGCATGATGCTGTCACCACCGTGTTTCACCGTAGGGATGGTGCCAGGTTTCTTCCAGACGTGATGCTTGGCATTCAGGCCAAAGAGTTCATTCTTGGTTTCATCAGACCAGAGAATCTTGTTTCTCA
Organism: Oncorhynchus clarkii lewisi; assembly: GCF_045791955.1. Taxonomy (NCBI): domain Eukaryota; kingdom Metazoa; phylum Chordata; class Actinopteri; order Salmoniformes; family Salmonidae; genus Oncorhynchus; species Oncorhynchus clarkii. The sequence goes on from NC_092148.1 coordinate 33,475,752, forward strand.
TAGTCTGAGAGTCTTTAAGTGCCTTTGGGCAAACTCCAAGCGGGCTGTCATGTGCCTTTTACTGAAGAATGGCTTCCGTCTGGCCACTCGACCATAAAGACCTGATTGGTGAAGTGCTGCAGAGATTGTTGTCCTTCTGGAAGATTCTCCCATCTCCACAGAGGAACTCTGGAGCTTTGTCAGAGTGACCATCGGGTTCTTGGTCTCCTCCCTGACCAAAACCTTTCCCCCCAGATTGCTCAGTTTGGCCAAGCAGCCGGCTCTACAAAGAGTATTGCTTGTTCCAAATTTCTTCCATTTAAGAATGATGGAGGCCACTGTGTTCTTGGGGACCTTCAATGCTGCCGAAATGTTTTGGTACCCTTCCCCAGATCTGTGCCTTTACACAATCCTGTCTCGGAGCTCTACGGACAATTCCTTCAACCTCATGACTTGGTATTTGCATTGACTTGTACTGTCAACTGTTGCACCTTACAGATGTGTGCCTATCCAAATCATGTCCAATGATTTGAATTTACTACAGGTGGATTACAGGTAGAAACATCTCAAGAAGGCTCAATGGAAACAGGATGCACCTGAGCTCAATTTCGAGTCTTAGCAAAGGTCTAAATACTAACAGTACCAGTCAAAGGTTTGGACACACTTATTTTTTACTATTTTCTATATTGTAGAATAATAGTGAAGACGTCAAAACTATGAAATAACACATAGGGAATCATGTAGTAAGATTTTTTTTTGAAAATGTTAGATTCTTCAAAGTAGTCACCCTGATGACAGCTTTGCAGACTATTGGTATTCTCTCAACTAGCTTCACATGGAATGCTTTACCAACAGTCTTGAAAGAGTTCCCACATATGCTGAGCACTTGTTGGCTGCTTTTCCTTCACTCTGTTGTCCAACTCATCCCAAACCATCTCAACTGAGTTGAGGTCAGGTGATTGTGGATGCCAAGTAGCCATCACTCTTCTTCTTGGTAAAATAGCCCTTACACAGCCTGGAGATGTGTTGGGTCATTGTCCTGTTTAAAAACAAATGATAGTCCCACTAAGTGCAAACCAGATGGGATGGCATATCGCTGTGGTAGCCATGCTGGTTAAGTGTGCCTTGAATTCTGAATAAATCACAACAGTGTCACCAGCAATGCACCCCCACACCATCACACCTCTTCCTCCATGCATCACGGTGGGAACCACACATGTGGAGATCATCTGTTCACCTACTGTACTCTGCGTCTCTGGAACCAAAAATCAGACCAAAGGACAGATTTCCACCGGTCTAAAGTCCATTGCTCGTGTTTCTTGGCCCAAGAAAGTCTCTTCTTCTTATTGCTGTCCATGAGTAGTGTTTTTTTTAAAGCAATTCGACCATGAAGGCCTGATTCACTTAGTCTCCTCTGAACAGATGTTGAGATGTGTCTGTTACTTGAGCTCTGTTAATCATTTATTTGGCCTGGTAACTGTAATGAACTTATCCTCTTTAGCAGAGGAAACTCTGCGTCTTTCTTTCCTATGGCGGTCCTCATGAGAGCCAGTTTCATCATAGCGCCTGATTGTTTTATTTTATTAGAATTTTCTTATACATTTTTTACCCCTTTTTCTCCCCAATTTCATGGTATCCAATTGCTAGTTACAGTCTTGTCCCATCGCTGCAACTCATGTACGGACGCAGGAGAGGCGAAGGTTTAGAGCTGTGCATCCTCCGAAACATGACCCAGCCAAGCCGCATTGCTTCTTGACACAATGCCCGCTTAACCCGGAAGCCAGCCGCACCTGGCGACCGTGTCATCGTGCATGTGCCCGGCCCGCTACAGGAGTCACTAGAGCGCGATGGGACAAGGACATCCCGGCCGGGCCAAACCCTCCCCTAACCCGGACGACGCTGGGCCAAATGTGCGCCGCACCCATTGGTCTCCCCGCTGCGGCCGGCTGCGACAGAGCCTGGACGCGAACCAGGATCTCTAGCGGCACAGCTAGCACTGCGATGCTGTGCCTTAAACCACTGTGCAACTCAGGAGGCCCCACTTGATGGTTTTTGCGACTGAACTTGAAGAAACTCAAAGTTCTTGAAACCAAAAACAACCAACGTTCCCAGATCTTCCAAGGAACCAAATCTGCTAGCTGGGGAGAGAGAGAGAGAGACAGAGAGAAAGAAAGAGAGAGAGAAATGAGCCTGCCAGTGGTTAATTGAGCATACAGATTCCTAATGTGTCAGGAGGTGGCCTCACAGATGAGGGATGGTACCTTTTCAGGGTGCATCTTCCTTTGTTTCCTCTTTGAGACTAATGAAGTCGGCCTTCCATACACATGAGCTGGACACTGACACACCAGAGTTCTCTCTCTCCCCATTCACAAAGTATATAACAGTATGTCATTCATCCGAATGTTTACACACACACACACACACACACACACACACACACACACACACACACACACTGAGTTATGAACTAGACCTGTGTGATGAACTCACACTCTGCAGGGCTCAACTTTAGAGCATATTCATTATCAAAGCAGACCTGTTTATTTTTACTGTCTCTCCAAACAGCACGCATCCATTATCCCAAAGATTTTGTCTCTCTTTTTTTTCTCCTTGATGCCTTAGGGTCAATCCCTAATGAGCTTAATACAGAGGAAACATGGAAGCTATTACTGAGGGTGTTTGAACAAGGGGGTGATATTGTACCTTATGATTACACCCATTTATATATATATATATATACAGTTGAAGAAACGTACCGCTGAAGTCGGAAGTTTACATACACTTATGTTGGAGTCATTAAAACTAGTTTTTCAACCATTCCACAAATTTCTTGTTATCAAGTTATAGTTTTGGCAAGTCGGTTAGGACATATACTTTGTGCATGACAAGTAATTTTTCCAACAATTGTTAAAGACAGATTATTTCACTTATAATTCACCGGTATCACAATTCCAGTGGGTCAGAAGTTTACATACACGAAGTTGACTGTGCCTTTAAAGAGCTTGGAAAATTCCATAAAATGATTTCATGGCTTTAGAAGCTTTTAATAAGCTAATTGACATAATTTGAGTCAATAGGAGGTGTACCTGTGGATGTATTTCAAGGCCTACCTTCAAACTCAGTGCCTCTTTGCTTGACATCATGGGAAAATCAAAAGAAATCAGCCAAATACCTCAGAATAAAAATTGTAGAACTCCACAAGTCTGGTTCATCCTTGGGAAAAATGTCCAAACACCTGAAGGTACAACGTTCATCTCTACAAACAATAGTACGCAAGTATAAACACCATGGGACCACGCAGCCGTCATACCGCTCAGAAAGGAGAGGCGTTCTGTCTCCTAGAGATTAACGTACTTTGGTGCGAAAAGTTCAAATAGATCCCAGAACAACAGCAAAGGACCTTGTGAAGATGCTGGAGGAAACAGGTACAAAAGTATCTATATCCACAGTAAAACAAGTCCTATATCGACATAACCTTTAAAGGCCCCTCAGCAAGGAAGAAGCCACTGCTCCAAAACCACTATAAAAAAGCCAGACTACGGTTTGCAACTGCACATGGGAACAAAGATCATATTTTTTGGAGAAATGTCCTCTGGTCCGATGAAACAAAAATAGAACTGTTTAGCCATAATGACCATTGTTATGTTTGGAGGAAAAAGGGAGCGTTGCAAGCCGAAGAACACCATCCCAAACATGAAGCACGGGGGTGGCAGCATCATGTTGTGGGGGTGCTTTGCTGCAGGAGGGAGTAGTGCACTTCACAAAATAGATGGCTTCATTAGGAAGGAAAATGATGTGGATATATTGAAGCAACATCTCAAGACATCAGTCAGGAAGTTAAAGCTTGGTCGCAAATAGGTCTTCCAAATGGACAATGACCCCAAGCATACTTCCAAAGTTGTGGCAAAATGGCTTAAGGACATATATAAGTCTAGACAGAGAGAAAGGTGGCAACGTTGTGTACCACTCTGTGTCCGCCACTATGTGGGGCTGGGTAAGTTTTGGGTAAGGTGAGAGCAGGGCCTGTGGATGACAAACACATTGATGATGATCTGATATAACATTTATTTTCCTTGTCCTGCTCTCGCTAGCTAGTGAGAGCACTTTGCTTTCTTTTTTTGTTTGCTATCTCTCTCCACAGGCTGGACTAGTGTGTCTGGCCAACCAAACTTGTTCAAGGTGCTCCGTGACCATATGTTTGCTCATTGGGGAGGGGAGCGGGAAAGGCTGGTCTGGTGTGACCTTCACTCAGGTTGAGCACTGAATACTCCAGGCTCTGCTTGGTTGGGTTCATGCCAGGTGAGCACAGCCTCAGAAAGAACCACACAACACTGACACAAACAACTACTGTTGGTCCCAAAATGACAGCTAGAATAGTTTAATTGGATCCCACTACATGGCCAAGCTGCAAAGTAAAATAATATCTATTGTTGTATTTTCAGATGTGCCATTTGGCCAAATGGTGACAAAGAGACAAATGTATGTGTTTCCTTTCTCTCTGCATTCAAGTGGAATTGTTTTGAACCACACAAAGCAAGCATATTGCAGAATATAACATTTGGACATTTTGAGAAGAAGATTTGAAAAAAAAAACATCTCTTTGGATCATCCAGCCCACCACTAATGACAAACTGTTGTATTGGCCAATGGCAGTCACTGACGTCTCACTGTAAAAGCCAATCCCTTAATGTGCTGATGTTCAACACTTCATGTTTCATATCTTGGTTTCACATGGAACTCAAGCTTATAGAAATACAATACAGTATCTCTTTGTGTCCCATTGAATTTAGCAGTATAAGTACAATATTGGATGATCATATGATTAATACTAGTTCATGTATACAATAATAATACATTTTGACAAATTTTATTTTATAAGAAGTACATTTCATTGGGTAATTCTAAAGGGGGGACAAGTGCTTTCTTTTCGTCCTCCCCCTCCAACCTTATTTCTTTGGGAAGAATACACATTTCTGCTTGAGAACACCCTTTAAACTATGAAATGACTGCCGTCACTGACACACATGCCGCCCTGCCACCCCTCCATACGACACACACACACACACGCACAGAACAATGCACATGAACATGCAAGGATGCACACATACACATACGCACACGCACGCACGTACACACACACACACCACACACACACACACACACACCACACACACACACCACACACACACACACACACGCACACGCACACGCACACGCACACGCACACGCACACGCACACGCGCACGCTCCCCTGATTTTGGATGGATAGATGGAAGGGGGAGGCATGGGGGACTGAAAAATATAATCTCCTGAAAAGAATGAGGCCCTCTGGGATTTTCTCAAAGTGGCCCCTCTGTGTGGTGGGGGCCGGTGGGGGTGCGGCGGCCTAAAACATGGGCACTCCACACTGTAACCTTAGCCAGCGGGGGAGCAATCTGTCAAATAATTAGCCGTTGCCCAGGACAAAGGTTTTATTTGCAGGAATTTCATAGAAGCCAGGATTGAATAATATGTCTCTGTATTGTGCAGGGCCATGGGAACATCATCTCTTACTGGTGGGGCTATAAAAGACGGCCAACTGATAATGAGAAAAGGGTCTGGTAATTCAATTCCTCAAGCATTTGTTTCTATAATTCCTTCTCTCTTTCTGTCCCCCGCTCTCTGTCTCTTCACTCTTTTATATCTAGCTAATTAAAAGAACATCAATTTTGACAAAGATTTTCCGGTGTCCCTGGAAGAAAAAGGTCTGGCATTCTTAGTTTACCACAACATTACCAAACAACAAGATGTTAATCATGTTGAGAGATTTTGTTATTTTGAATGTTTTATTGACAACACAACGTATCAACACAATACATATTATTATTTTAGTAAAATAGTGAAAGAAAAAAAAGCAATTGATATGGCAAATATGTTTGCATATTTACTGGCTGAGTTAATAATGTTATATTTCGAAGATATTTGAGGCAAATATTTGAGATAAATGATTTGAACAAGTGATAAAGTTATATTCCTGAACAGATACTGTTCTCATATAAACCAGGAAAGGGTTGCCATGGTGCCAGAATGAATATACAGTGTATCGTTTTTTAATTGGTTGATAGAGGTTCAAATCCAGCTAGGTAGCAGCTTCATGCTCTCCACTCCCCTGCATTGCCTGGAGGAATAAATAAACAGAGGCATCTCATGTTTGGGTTTGGTTTGGACTCTTTTCACCAGTTCCCTGTTGTATTTAGAAGCATTCACAGTCATAACTGTCTCTGCTTCATATTTTCACTTCTCTTTCCCTGCTTGCTGAAAACACATGTAAACATACTAAGTCCACTGTACAACTTGTCATTGTGACATTTTCAAAATGTTTCGAGTTCATGATTCCATGTCTTACGAACAACAACTGAGTTTTCGAGAGAAGATACCAACCTCATAGATAATGTAAGTGACCGAGTGTGACCGACTGAACAATGTCCAGTCTCTCTGGTCCCCTACACTTTCTCTCTCTCTCTCTCTCTCTCTCTCTCTCTCTCTCTCTCTATGTCTGCTGACCTCTGACCCTTTGGGGCGTCCAAGCAGGAAGTGGATAGTGTTAAAAGGGATTGATTTGTTTTGTGGTCTATAGATGATTGTTTATATCATTCCATACGGGAAGGGTTGACCTTTTGTGACCCCTCTGTGAGCCAATCAGCTGAGCGCTCAGACCTGTGTCCATTTGCGACTGCTAATTACTGTTAAGGGCCCTGGTTTCGGGTCCTAAAATGGGCTCCTGCGCTGCTTTGATGACAGAGAAATACAGCAGGTATACAATCCTCTGATCTTCCTGTGTAGCGTTTCTTACCACCGCCTGAACGTCAAGCACATTAAACTTAATCTAGCGGCAAATTCTTCTCAATTATTTGTATGTTGCTGTAATGTGAGTTAGTGCATGTGTGGGTCTAAATGGGGTTCGTACAGCTGTGTGAGTGTGTGTGTTTTTGTCCTGACTGTATATACATTTTACAACTACAGCCACAGTGCTTCTAAAGTGTGCTCTTGTATGTGGTGTGAGTTTGTACATCCTCTAACACATTCCAATGCTCGCTTTTAAGTCAAATAATTGGATTATGCATCCTGTGATCTTCCTAATTATAATGGAACCAAGCTTACAATTTTCCAGTCGTTATTTTATATTTTGTTCCCCTCTAATAAGAAGGTGCAGCGAAGCACAACAAAATGCTATGACTCTATTTCCTGCTCTTTGCCTTACAGCTATGTACAGATGAAGAACGCCCACTCTCCCAATATCATCACCCCCCCCATTAAACATTAGAGCGCCAAATCACAGACACGCACATATGCGCGCAAATATAAACGTGCACACACGTGCACACATACAAAACCACACAGAAAAACATTCACACACATCTCCAAAAGGACACGTTACACTGGCACGTAAGCCCAAATTAACAGTATAAACTTGTGTAAATATTCAGACCAAACTGCAAATACCCAATATTTATTAAATGTTTGTTTTATACTTATTGTAAAAGATCACACAATCACACAAATAAATCACAGCATAGGTACTACTCACACAAATGACAGTCAATCACACTCACAACGCTGCTGATGTGTCATTGTGTCCAGGCCCCACATCCTCTCATCCCCTCAGTAACACTCATCTCCCCTCCACATGCTTGTCAGTCCCCCACCCAACTCCAGGGAACACAGTACATCTGACAGTATTTCATGTTGGATTTCGGGATAAGTGAGAGGATTTCAGTTCAAGCTCCGAGCTTAGCATGGGGTGCGGTGCTGCAGTGAGAACCGTTCGCTGCGTAAAGCTCACTGCTTACATGATGCGGGGATTTTTTTCTCTCCCCTCTCTCACCCTCTTTTCTGTTTTTTTTTGTGTTGATTTAGCTGTGAGTGGCTGCCTGACACAACATTGGCTAACTCCTCAAGGAGCTAAATAAAGCTAACCCCTTGCATAGTTATTCTATCACAGGACTCTGGGGGAGCAGAAAAAGGGATGTATTTTGATTGACCAAACCCAGGGGCTTCAGTAATACTATAACCACAGGAAACTGGAGACGGAAAGAAATAGAGAGAGGGAGGGAGGGGTGAGAGAGAAAGAGACATTTTTATATTAGAGGCATGCTGTATTTCCTAAATCGATTAATTGAATTAACATTGAAATACATATATATATATTTTTTTTCATCTAACAGATCCAGTGCCAGTTGTTTCATGAGGCTCTTCAACCCTTCATCAGAGGCAAGGTGTTTTCTAAGAAGTAGAACATCTAACTCGTTGTAGTTCCCTGCCTATTGACTCATTTTGGCACTTGATCACCAGGACAATGCTGTGTTACTTCGGTTGAGTTCATGCCCACAATCTCCCCCTATGAGCGTGTTTTGCAGTGTGCCGTAGTGGACACATAGACCTATAGCGGCAGCATACATGTCACAGAGACACTAATGACAGGTGAAGGCATGGTGCATGTGGCCCTTTCCACGGCCCCCACACCCACAACACAGGTTAACCCGGGAAATCACGAAAGAAAGGAATAACATGGGGGAGCACCTGAGAGGAATCCTGAGTGGCCAGTTCCTGGTAGAAAAAAAGATGGATTGCCTGAATTCTCCACCAATCACAAAACAACACATTGGCTGCAGCATTGATTGATGAAGTATTTAAGTCGTCAATCTCACATCACCCGCTTTTTCTCCTCTCTTCTGTTTCTCCAACTGGGTTGCAGAAAAGGCATGCAGTGTCTGCAGCTCGGATGAGACCTGACTGGTGCAAAGTATCACCGCTTTTCACCGTTCGATTTCTTCTCAAATGCGCTGAATGTTTCGGTTGTGTGTGCAAACACAGGCCAGGGGAGATCATCCCGTTTTCATTCATAATGTACACAATACACGCATCATGTTACACATATTGCATAGTAATTCTCTGCACATGAAGTGATTAGAGAAGTGCGAGATGATGCTGTGTTGGGTTCAACCTAAAAGGTCTAAAGCTGAGAGGGAGAGAGCTAGACCTGAGCCCATCTGCATACAGATACAGATTGTAGTACCCCCCCCACCCCCCCACCCCCCTCCCATGTACATCACCAAACTCCATAGCTCTCAGCCAGGCAAAATGCATTCTAACAGGCATCAGTGAAGACAACTCACGGCAGTGCTATTGATTACAAATGATGATTAACAATAGTAGTATTGAGACAAACAGAACATTAGCCCGCACCTCTGACCCTTGTCCAGGACCTTTTTTTTTTGTACGCTATGATGTATTCAATATCAGAATCATGCTTGAGTCAACTCGCTGGGGGAAATCTATGGGATGTTATTCATAGAAATAAGGAAAAGATCACACCTGCAGCCACACTGGTAACAATGCATGAGACGGTGCACTTAGAGTGTCAAACGAGATTTGGTTATGGATCGATCCCGTCAACCTATATTCTTGCCACAGTAAAGCACAAATTCTCCAAGGAGTATATAACCGCCATCAATTGTTTTCCTCTCCTAATATGATACCCTCCCTCACAAGGGTTTCCACAAAGACCTCATTTCTAATCAATGCGTGCGGTTGGTGGGGATCATCCCGTCTCTGCAAATGAATGACTTCACTTTTTCTGCAGTTTTATTGTATTGATTTGTTTCATTGAGCTGATTGATTTCTGCCCCTCTTCCTTCCTTTTGCTTATCAATATGAGAGCTGATCACATCCATCCAGGAAAAAATCCCAATCACCCTTTGGTAGCTAGTGGAATCCCTTAGCAGGATCCTGAGGGGACAAGGCTAACCATGGTTATTGAGTGGGACTATTGGTTGACAGTGAAAGTAAAATGTAGGTGTTCCATCTGCCTGGTATTGTATGTATGGGCAGCAGAGTTGCTATATTACTGTAGCTCACCAGTTGTCATGCTAAGGTTCTGCTAGGCTTGATTTGGTTGTCATAGTCCCTCTCCCTGAGTATCTGTTAAATGTTCACCTGCTCATTATACTTTGTCCTTATTACCAGCCATATCTGACCCTCTCCTTTAGTTCCCTTTGACACCAGAACAATGGATAGGAAGTGCTTCACGCCAGCAAGTCAGACTTCACTTCATTGCAGGAATTATAGCTTTTCATTCTCTGTCACTGGAGCGTTTTAGTGACTTGCCCCATCTCTCTCTCTCTCTCCCTCCCTCTCCCTCTCCCTCTCTCTCTCTCTCTCTCTCTCTCTCTCACACACATATGATAGATGTACATTTGTGGAAGCTTGTGTATGCGCACACACATCCATGAAAAAACACACACACATACACACACACACACACACACACACACACACACACACACACACACACACAAACTTACACACACAAACGTACACACACTCACAGAGATCAGCCAAACAGACTGTGTTTGGGGTGAAAGGGAGAGGCTGTAGCATAGTAACAGTCCAATGATGGGCCCCATATGCCAAACACAGTCCTAAGATTTATACCCTCAGCTATGCAAAGTGAAATAGTGGTAATGTGGAACAAAATCCCCAAAAACGAAGAAAAGAAACGCAAATGTTTGCTTGTTCTATTTAGCCCATTATTCATCAAGCCAGCTGCCTAAATCTATTAGGATCAACACTGTTTGAGTTGTCTCCTCAGAAACACTGACATATTATTTCTGCCTTTCCTGAGCCATCTCAATGTGACAGTCAGCCCTCTAAGAAAACAAGCTGAAGTAATACTGCAAGTCATAAAATGTCTGGCCCAGCGCTCTCACTCATCCCTGTTCTACCCCTCCCTCCCTTCCACTGATACACCAGAGTTCTCTCTCTCTCCCACCCCCCCCCCCCCCCCCCCAAAAAAAAACACAGACTTTCCTAATCAACTACTACGATAATAGAAAAGTCCATAACGTAATACAATAATATTTTAAAACGAGAGCCAGTGTCTCTGTGATGTCTTATCACATAGCCAACACGCATCCACACCTAAACGAATGGCTAAAACACATGTCTATGATGAGGTATACCCATAAGCCCGTGAATGTTCATGCTAAAGAATGACAGACAGATTATCTCATGGCCTTTTCCCCTAAACACTTGTACGTGTTTTTCCAGCTTGTGGGAATTCCTGTTCCTGGAGTGTATGGAGCCACCCAGACTGAGCTCTGGAAATACCGTGTCGCTTAGACCTCGCCTTTAACTTTCACTTTATCACCTCCGTTGACACCAGGATATGAAGGCCACTCCTTAACAATGACACTTGCAAAATGAAACAGACACAGCACTGAAATCATTTGGAACGCTTCTATTTCAATGTCAGTGTGTTTCAAAACAAGGTGTGTTTTACCAAAATAATACTACACAGACAGATGCATTTTTAATACGTTTCGTGTAATCAGATGTGAATTAAGGCAATAATTATTGGTTAAACTTGAAATAGAATAGAATAGAGAGCATCATAGGAAACAGAGGTCCAAATCCTGCAGCGGACAGTGATTTGAACCATGAAAATCAAGATGGGTTCTTCTTTTTGTCGTTTTTGGAAGGACAATTGTGGTGAAACTGGGATACTGTCCACTGTTGTGCTGGTGGGGCAAGTATCCCAGTTTCACCACAATTGTCCTTCTAAAAACGACAAAAAGAAGAACCCATCTAGATTTTCATGGTTCAAATCACTGTCCGCTGCAGGATTTGGACCTCACTTAGCATTTTTATTCTCTGTTTCCTATGATGCTCTCTATTCTATTTTCCATCCTTCTCCCTCCCTCCCTCGTTCACTCTTTCTCTCTCTCTCTTATTCCCTTCTTCTCTCACTCTACTCTCTTCACTATAAATCCTTACAGTGGTTCTGGCAGCAGTTTCCTGCTCTTTCATCTGCCTCCCTTGTGGTCGGACCATTAGCCCGGCCGTACCTGCAAGTGTTTGGGAGGCAGCTGGCCCAGGACACAGCACTGCAATGGGGCTGTAGAGCCCAGAGGCTGGGCCTGGGACATGGGAACGCTGGCACCAAATACCAATGGGTAATTAGACCTTCGTTCAAGAGCAAATGTGGCAAGCATTAGACACAAAGCTCTTTCCGGTTCAAATCATATCTGCATCCTGGCCTTCCTCCTTTCCTTGGGAGATCATTTTTTTCCCTCCTTTATTTCCTTGCCCCCTTTTCTTCTTTCCACTCTCGGACTAGCCATTGGCGATCACTTGGCTCATGTGTGTTGTTTTGGTGGAGGTATATTTCGGTGAAAGACAGTAGGAGGTCATCGAGTGTTGTTATACTGTACGCAAAAAAAAGGTGTGATTTTCATTTGTAAGGCTAACTTAGTATTTTGTCATCCTCCTTTAAACCTGGTTACATCAAAAGTACAACAACTCACGAATGAAGTCATCCTGTATCATTTCTTTATACCAAAAGGCAGAGGTCAGTCAGTCTATGTGACAGAAATGTAACCGTCACCAGACATTTTGCCACAGAAACGACAAAATAAACAGAAGTGAGATACGGAATAGATCTAGTATGTGTCCATTGGGGTAAAAGTTTGCCCATGTTCAGATATGACTACATACAAAAGAACATGTGCTGTAACTGTGGCAAGTGCTGGACCCAGTATCCCTCGACCTGTACCTTTACTGATCAGAACATTATTATTTACACTGCACTGGAAAGATGGTCGGGAAGGTGACATTTGTGACGTTTCCTTTCTACATGGCTGTGCCTGTGTTGAATTTGGTTTTTTACTGGTTGACAGTTTTTAGTTCATCTTATTATTATTTATTTTTTTACATGTTTGCACATTATACACATAAGCGACAAGATGTCCTTGGAACGTTGAATGACACCATTCAAACTTCATATTTGACATCTGGAACTTCTTGTATATTTAGAGGTCTGAGCCGTGAGAAAAATGACCTTATACGTTTCTCATCATTTAAGAGGGAAACTATCAGGAGGCCTTTCTTGTTTTGTGGTGAGCGGTGACATAACCCATAATTCCATCCAAACCACAATGGCCTTTCATCAGAAGTCACTCCCTGACCTGCATAGTCTGTCTTGCAGAAAATAGGCCTACTAGAGTAGCACGAGCATCATCACTTCAAAAATGTTTTGTCAAAATTATACTTACAAATTGTGCATCAGATTATACGCACACATTCAAATTCTAGAAACAAATCAGCACTGTCCTAATAAATTCTGAACAATTGTCTCAGGTGAAAAGGGAAGAGGTTGAATGCTGTGTGAGTGAGTGCGTGGTCTGCCTACTGCTGTGGCCAGGCTAGAGGACCCTGCTTTTATCACAGAGGGAGAAGCACTGAAGCCACATTAGCGTAAACAGGAACACAAAAGGAGAGGAGAGAGGAGTGGAATGGAAACCGGGGGTTGTAAAACAGGACCCCCCACTGAGGAATTTCAATTTCATATCTCTAATTAATCCTGTTAGATGAAAGAACTGACTACACACTTTCTTTGGTCACTCTATCTTTCTACCACATCTCTGTCAATTCATTTCAGCAGACGAATATGACTAATTGTACACTCCACAGCTCTGGCCATTATATAAATAGTAATTTGGAGGGGTGGTTCTGTGGGTATTCATGCATCCATTTATGATATTTGAACACAATGGGCTGTGCATAATTTCCGTTGATCAATGTAAGCAGGCTAACACAACCTTGTTGTAGACATGGGCTTCTGAGCCTTTTTGGAGCCTGCGGTCTTGTAGCCCAGACAATACCCCTGTACTTCCTCTTTTGTATGAGGAGAGCATTATGTTTCTCATTTCTGTCACTGGAATTGCTTCTTTGTTTAGAGTGCTAATATTAGCATCATAATTAGACTGAAAGAAAGAGAGTGTTGCGATTCATGCAGATTTTCCGAAGTGCAGAGTGTGGAGGCCGGAATTCTAGACGAGGTATCAGTTACTGGTGTTTCATGAGGATCCAGTTCAATCAGGAATTTGCATGTTAAATGTTTGTTATCAAACCATTTTGTGTGCAAGATAATTATACAGGAAAACTGAAACACACAGCGTCATTATCAGTAGTCATAACAGCTCTCGATTCAGAATGTATCATCTGTAAATTCAGTGTAACTATCTCATGCAGCCATAGCGCTGACCGCCAACTCTAGGCCTACACTTTTACAAAGTTTAAGTGACAGTTCTCACATTGTGGAGGTCTGAAACTGCTCACATGTAAAGACTGTATTCACCCTTACAATGGGTGCAAACCAATTTGCAGACAGCATATTCAAAGCTTTCAGCTTGAGTTTGATTAAAAAGTGTCTTTGTTCAAAGTACTTGTGCTTTTTGCAAAGACTGTATGAGCTTGGCACTTTATGGAATTTATCTTATATGCTTAATGATTTAAAGTGATTGGTTTATAGCCAATGTTCTATTCAGGGTATATGTGTTTTTATGCATATAATAAAAAGTATCAAGCAAGGAAGGCCGTGGTGACATATTCAATAGATGCTTTAAATTCACACATTTTAATTGCCAAAAAACAGCGCTTGACAAATAACCCTGGCTGGCGCGATAAGCCAACCAAAAGAAAGTAAACCAACATAAAAAACAAATCAAACAGAAAATCAACCTAACTGAACATGAATGTCCAACGCCAACCCATAGACTGTATACGAGATTGTAGCATTTCATTACCCACATTCCTTTTCTGTGTACTCTTGACCAGTTGCCATGGCGCTAGAGCTAACCACGTTCATAACCTCTCTCTTGTGCTTTCTCACTTTCTTTCTCCTCTCTCTCCTTTGTCTTTCTTCCTTTTCTCTCTGTCTTCCACTGAACTACTCATCAAGTTACTTTTCTCTCTGTCTTCCACTGCACTACTCATCAAGTTACTTTTCTCTCTGTCTTCCACTGCACTACTCATCAAGTTACTTTTCTCTCTGTCTTCCACTGCACTACTCATCAAGTTACTTTTCTCTCTGTCTTGCACTGCACTACTCATAAAGTACATTTTTCTTTGTGTTTTGCATGAGATCACCATTGAAGTTCCCAGAGTTATAAATAACCTTTGAGCCAAGCATACAGTGTGCATCAAACAGAAAGAGGATTTCCTGGGCCAACGCTTGTCACACCCTGATCTGTTTCACCTGTCTTTGTGCTCGTCTCCACCTCTCCAGGTGTCGCCCATTTTCCTCATTATCCCCAGTGTATTTATACCTGTGTTCTCTGTTTGTCTGTTGCCAGGTCATTTTGTTTCATCAAGCAAGCCAGCGGTTTTGCCGTGCTCCTTTCTGTCTCTAGTTCCTGTTGTCTAGCTTTCCCTGTTTTTGACCATTCTGCCTGCACTGACCATGAGCCTGCCTGTCGTTCTGTACCTTGTCACACCACCCTGGATTACTGACCTCTGCCTCCCGTTCTGTATCTTTCGGACTCTGCTCTGGACTACTGACCTCTGCCTGCCCTTGACCTGTCGTTTGCCTTCCCCCCTGTTTTTGTAACAAACGTTTGTTATAAAAGGGTCTTCTCCTGAGCCTTGACAACGCTAAATCATTATGACATTATTTGCTAAGTTTGTTTACCATTTTTTATATCAAACCAAACTCTTGCCTCACAGCGCAAATAATACTAAATATGACGTAGGTCAAATAAAGCAACTAAAATTGTATCATCTTAATGTTGTGTAATTCTGGATGCTGACTAACATACTAAATTATCATAGCACAAAAATATCTGTTCGTAAAGTGTTCACATTTCAAAGCTAGTCTCCATACAGACCTTTGCATTAGCACATCTACAGTCAAGAGTCTAAGTGGCAAAACAGAAAAGAAAAAAAGATTAGCATTTTAAGTATAAATAGTTCCAGGACAAGGGCTGTTAAGTTTGGAATTAACATGTAAACAGTTGGAAATGCCTTCCTCACCACCCCCACCCCACACTCACCCCTGCCTCCTTTTTAAACCTTGATAAATATACATAAAGTCTTGCACAAAGACCGCCTTGTTCCTTTAATGGGACACCCCCTTTAATGGAGAAATATTTCTTAGGATTATATCAGCATTCAGTTGCAAATTTTTTGAGTTTTAATACTCAGTCATCTGTGAATAAGAGTATCATTTGAATTCAGAGGACACCTGGTGCCATGGACTGGGCTATGGTGGGGGCTCGGAGCTGACCTGGTATCACTGCCAAGGCTGCTTTTTCCCAGCCTTCCCTTCCTCTGGCCTGACTGGCCGCTCCATTCAGCCTCCTGCCTGCCGTCTCATTCGCTCCTCAGATACTGTCGAGCGCAGCCGCCCCAGCAGCACACTTGTAACTTTATTCTCCCACCCGAAAAAAAAAAGCTCTCTCTAAAAGATAAAGGGAAGGGAAATCATCTTATCAATCTCCTCTTAGATTAGGCTCGGAGTAAGTTGAATGCTGGTTTAGAGTGTCAGTGGGAAGCAGAGAGAAAACTTCGAATTCAATACTATAAAAAAAAGAAAAAAGAAGATAAAATAACAGTGGCTCCGAGACCCTCTTTTGTTGATTTATTGTACATTAGCCACTAGGTTGTATGGAGAGCAGAGGGGTGGGGGTTGGGGGAATGAGGCAGGACTATTTGGAGGAGGAGAAGAGAAGGGGGCAGGGGGGCTATTCGTATGCGTCCCACATCCACCACACACAATAAGGCCTGTATTGCGTTTTTGCAAATTTATACCCAGGATGTTGGTTTTAGAGTGTTTTCCTGAAAAAAGGAGACTTTTTTTCTCCAAGTAAGTGTCTGCTTTCATGAGCAAGAGTGATTGAGGCACACAAACAAACCTTTGTTTCCCCCAGCTCACAGATGCAAGGCCCAGGCACTGGCTCTCGCTCCGCCCCCACACACATTTGCACTTTTTGTTTTGAGTAAAACACAGGACTGTATGAAAAAAAAAATAAACGAGCTAATTTCAGATTAAATGCTCCCTATAATCTTTTGAGATTTTCTCAGGATTTAAACAGCTTTCATCGTTTCTTAACAGGTTTCTTGACTCTACTAAAAAATAATAATACCAATTTTATAATATTGTACAAAATAAAATTGTAATATTTCTTGAAAATGGACATGTAAATATGAAGTGTCATCACTTTAACGTGATCCATCAAATATAAATATATATTTTTTTAAATATTCACAAATTATTTCGATTGTGAGCACATTATCCCCATCACATCATGAATTAAATATAAAGTTGAATTTATGTGAGAGGAAAATACATATCCTGTATCTGCCTTCATACTGTTCAAAACATCAAACATTACTAATATTAACAGAAGACAGCTGTTTGGCTATTTTCTCATCACTACAGGTAGTATAACTGTACACTAATTGGATAGCAAATTGGATAACAGGGTTTTGAGCCTATGACAGTGTGAAACAGATTCTCATTCACTTTTAGCAGCAGCTGCTTCCTTAAATACACCCTCTCTGGTAAACTACAATTCAAAGGTCACATGGGGCTTATGCTTGGTGGCTGTGAGATCTACCTGTAGGGTTGCTCATGATCGCTCAATCCACAATGGAATGCAAACATCCAAAGCCAAATGCAAGTTGTTTCTAAGAGACAAGGTTAAAGGAGAAATTGACAAACAGATCAGATCAGCCTCCCCATGTGTGAGGCTGGGGCTTTTGACGGAGGCGATTATTCATGTCCCTCCCACAGCCACAAATGAAGAGCCCAGCTGACTTCCGCCGACCACCCACCCATCTTCCGCTGCCAAGAAGACCTCAAGTACCAGCAAAATACAATCCCCTGATTATCTCGACTGTGTGTTTTCTGTTACACGCTGAACGGAACACTTTAAAAAAGCTCAATTATCGCCTAATGAAATGATCTTTTAAGTGAGTGTGTGCCTTAGGCCGGATAGTGAATATAGATAATGTTTTTAATGACAATTAGCACCTTTTTTTCTAAGAGTGTATCTGGAAGCCAAAATGGTTCTTTGGCTGTCCCCATGGGAGAACCCTTTGAAGAAATTTGGTTCCAGGTATAACCATTTTGGTACCATGTAGAACCCTTTCCACAGATGGTTTTACATGGAACCTAAAAGGGTTTTACCTGTAGTCAAAAAGGGTTTTTCTATAAGTGTAGTTACACATGAATATACAGTATATAAACAGAAAACATCCGGCTAAAGAGATATGTGAGGTTGCTAGACAGTACATGCAATATAGCAGATCAATGCATGTTTACATCAGTGTAGCTTAATAATTCCACTGTCGACATTGTGCCCCTGTGAAAAAACAGGTGCGAGGGAAAATGTACACACTGGGATGTTTGCATAAATCTGCCATTTCGTTCGCAGGGAGAGTGGTGGGGGAATTCTACGACTCAGATGTGTGTGATTGGAGGTTCCCTTGGCTCTCTGGGTTAGAGAGTTCAGAGAAAAGCCGATTATTACTCTCCCTCAGGTCAAGCCTTCATAAATAAACGCTAGAGCGCCCCGGGCTCTGTGTGTTAGTATGATTAACATATCATACAGCCTATCGACAGGGCACTTATCATATTACAGCAGCGGATGCCCCTCGGAACACGCTGAGGTTACATGTACAAGGCGACTGAGCATACATCTCTGTTCATTAGACCGCTCCGCTGGGACTGAATGAATCATATCGGCACATGGTTATGGCAGGCAGGGCAGCCGTTTGCCTCGTGCGGGGGAGATGTTAAGAGGGGTATTTAATAACGCTGGAAAGGGTTATGAGTCGGCTTCTGTGGTGAGAGAAAGAGAGGGGGAACGGAGGAGAAAGGGAAGAATACAGATGACGGAATAGAAAATAACAACAGCACGAAAAAAGTCAGGGAGAGAGTAAGTGTAAGAATAGGTTTAAAAGACATCTACAGAGAAAGTCGTTGGGGATTTGACAATGAGCAAAATAAAGAGTAGAGGGATAGGGAAGGATAACGGATAGTGAGTGATACCCAGAGAGAAACTACAAAAGTTGAGAGAGGAGTGCATAGGGCTCAGGGGACTTCAGTAAAAAAAACGTCAAATTCAAATCTTTTCAATGGCTGATTAAAAATAAAGTGCCGATTTATTAGTGCGTCTCAAAACTGCACAGTGGTGTGAAAATAGACCTGGCTCTCAGACACGCTGCTCAGATTTCAATTTAGGGAAGTCTTTGCTCCTCAGTTACACATACGTTTGCTCCACTCACAGACCAGGGGCCACAATTAAGCCTAACCACTCTGACCGGGGCGAGAGCGCAAAATGATATCTCCTTCTAAGCTCCTATAAGCCAGCAGAGCCAGGGTAGTGAGCAGAGTGCTGCATCCCTCTCCCTAGTCAAGCATGGACTATCTTAGGTGGACCACAGCCTGGCTAGGATGCCTTTCATCCACTATTAAAGAACTCTACCAAGGAAATGAGGGTTCTTGGTGGCTGGGCAATGGGATAATATGAGTGTACATCATGCAAAAGTGGAATATTGGCAGAATGTTTTTCCCGTCATGCTTCGCGTTGGGAGAGCAAAGCTGGGATCAGTGTGAAAGCCATGTCCACCAGGCTAATCACATTCAACCCTGGTCCTAGACCTGCTAGGAGACAACTGACAGGGAGGAGCACCACAGCTAAACATTAGGAGTATGATGGACAGACCCAGGCCCAGCAAGATAGTTTGGAACTACCATTGTAAGTCCACAGGAGAGGACATGTCAATGCTCACCGTTGCTATGACCTAATTATAAGGTATTTGTGTTTTCTAAACAAGGCTTTTAACTTCAGCATCGGTGTCGTCTTCACCACAGTGATTCCGATGAATTTCACTGAACAATTAACCAAACCTGTTTATTTGATTCTGTGTTCTCTGCAGGCCTATACTTCACTATCTACGGGTGTGAGAGTATTTATGCACACATTGAATGTGAGTGTTGTCATCCACTGCCACCCCCTGAACCCCTCCCCCCTTTGCAAATTAGAACTTCACACACGTAGCGGCAAGCTGCCTGGTGCTCCGTGATTTCACACGACCAATTAAGACACTCTTGGCAGTTGTGTGAACAGTTTCATTAGAGGAGATAATATTGCAAAGTGAAATGATAAGCAATCATTATGATGAATGCCCAGACATTACATTCCCTCGTTAATGAGGTGTAAATGATCTCATTATTTTTTTTGAAAGACTACAGATTAGATTAAAGTGGAGTGGACAGCGCTCCTCCGTGTTCAGACAACTTAGTGTTAATTAGGCCCAATCTCCAGGAGCAAATGAGCCGCAACCCTTTGGTAAACAATTAGGCTTGCGTAGCTCAAGGCAAGATGGACAGGGATGGGCAATTGAATGGATGCATAGCTAGGCGTCGAAGCCAAGTTGCAAACCGCATCTGATTCATTTTTCAATATCCGTGTGAAATGAGATGGTCATCCTTTCCTTTTTCCATTACTGTGTAAAACTTGACAGCCTCTTGTATTAGTAAGGCAGTTTACAATAGTGCATTTATGGTGAAACACATTCCAACCAATTCAGAAAGGTCTGGTTTTGACAAATCAAAGGTACATTTCCTGTATTAGTCTTACTGTCACACCCTGATCTGTTTTACCTGTCCTTGTGCTTGTCTCCACCCCCTCCAGGTGTCACCCATCTTCCCCATTATCCCCTGGGAAGTCATACCTATTTTCTGTCTGCCAGTGCCAGTTCGTCTTGTGTTGTTCCAAGTCAACCAGAATGTTTTTCCCGTGCTCCTGCCTTTTCTATTCTCTTTTGCTAGTCCTCCTGGTTTTGACCCTTGCCTGTTTTCTGGACTCTGTGCCTGCCTGCAACACTGTACCTCCTGGACTCTGAACTGTTTTTGACCTTTGGCCTGTCCACCAACCATTCTCTTGCCTACCCCTTTTGGATTGAATAATGTCAAAAGACTCAAACCATCTGCATCCCGTGTCTGCATCTTGGGTCAGTTATACTTACTGTATAACTCTGCTATGATCGTTATCTTTCTCAGACCTGAGAATGAACACTGTGCCAATAGAGCTAATGCCATTCAGGGTTTCTTTCATGGGTCAGAGAGCAGCTTACTGTGTCATGCACCTGCTTCCGAGTCTCTGTATGAAAACCTTCTGGAAAAAGTTACGCACACAATTTTACCTTGCACCTGCTTTCAAGGTCATAAATGAAACTTCTGAAGCCCCTGAAGTCGGCTTTCTGAGGGTTTTGTTGATAGGCTTTCACGTTATGAGGAATAAAGACATTAAGTATTTAGGTTTTTATTCATTAAAAACCAGCTTATTCCAGTGGAAATTATTTTGTCACCTTGTATATTATTGAAAATAACCTTTTTCCCTATACACTAATCTAACAAAGACTCAAGTGCAATTTTGTTATTTAATTGTATTATAAATTAAGTTTCACTGCTCGCGCTGAAAAATGCCTATGTGATGCTAATATATTACCTTTAGAATTGTAATATACACTGAGTACGCCAAACAATAGAAACACCTTCCTAATGTTGAGTTGCACCCACCCGGGGCAGGGACTCTACAAGGTGTCGAAAGTGTTCCACAGAGATGCTGGCCCATGTAGACTCCAATGCTTCCCACAGTTGTGTCAAGTTGGCTGGATGCCCTTTCGGGGGTGGACCATTCTTGGTACACTGCGTTGCAGTTCTTGACACAAACCGGTGCGCCTGGCACCTACCACCATATCCCATTCAAAAGGCAATTTTTTTTTGTCTTGCCCATTCACCCTCTAAATGGCTCACTCACAATCCATGTATCAATTGTCTCAAAGCTTACATATCCTTTTTTAACCCGTCTCCTCCCCTTCATCCACACTGAAGTAGATTTAACAAGGGATCATAGCTCTCACCTGTTCAGTCTGTCATGGACGAGCAGGTGTTCCTAATGTTTTGTACTGGTGTAGGTTCACACACACACACACACACACACATATATATTGATTGGTCTGTTTGTGTTCTGAGAGCAAAAAGCATAAGCATTTGTGAATTAAAGAAGGGGGGACGATATTGCTGTCTCTCCCCCAGATGGCTGAATCTGCCACAAAGGGACATGCCTGTCTCCAACACAATTGATGTCATGCTCCCCCTTTCCTCTGATAGATGTGCTTAGATTATGAGAAGAAAAGCATTTGTGTAATCCTTCTTCCAATGGAGTTATGTTTTACAGACGCCTGGCCCTTATCGGTGATTGATAACGCTTAACTCAAAAACATATTTAAGCATTAGGAACGTCAATATTTTGCCGGCAACTGAAGGTGACCCTTGGCTCCTCTGTTTGCTATCCGCGCGCAGAGGGGTTTGATGGTAAATTTGTAAGGGTGGTTATGTGGGGAGGCTATTATGGATTTGCTATCTTGGCCTGAAGTGTTTGCGGCTGATTATGTGATTAAATCAATAATAATTTCTGTTTGGGCTCCTTGGCTCCTCTGCTTCATATTCTTTTTCCTGTGTAGCTGAGCGGAACGGACAGAGAAAGTAGACACACACAAACACACACACATGAACGAACCACAAGGCTATGCAATTCAAACAGGGGGAATCTGTAAACACCAACAGTGCTAGAACAATTCTAAAAACAGATGGTTTGGACAGAGAGGAAATGTTTTATATGGCAATTTAATTTGAACAGTTACTCTGAACCAAAACAAACTGATTTGCCCTTAAAGTAATGAAGATATTTAAAATATCTCAAGTTTCTAAATTAATATTCAGTCTGACAAAGCACCGGATTGAAGAAGTGATTGTCTGGGAATGGTTTGGACCTGATCCAAAAGTGAAATGTTGAATTTACATTCTATCAATATAATATTTCAATATACTGTCACACCCTGACCTTAGATATCTCTGTTTTCTTTATGATTTGGTTAGGTCAGGGTGTGACTAAGGTGGGTATGCTAGTTTTTGTATTGTCTAGGGTTTTTGTATGTCTAGGGTTGTTGTAGGTCTAGGGGGTTTTGTATTTCTATGTTGGCCTGATATGGTTCTCAATCAGAAACAGCTGTTTATTGTTGTCTCTGATTGGGGATCATATTTAGGCAGCCATTTCCCCTTTGTGTTTTGTGGGATCTTATTCTAAGTTTGCACTATTCGTATAGCTTCACATTTTGTTCGTTTTGTTTCAGTATTCTTTCTTTTTCACATTTAGTTCGTTTTGTTAGTTTCAGTGTTCTTTCTTTAATAAAAGAAGAATGTACGCATACCACGCTGCGCCTTGGTCCGATTCATACAATGAATGTGACATATACATGGTCAATTTCTATTTGAAAACTCAGCCAAAATGTGATGTTTAGCCTTTGCCTGGTGGGTAGGCCTTAGTCACACAGATCAACCATATGTGGTGACAAATCCTAAGGTCGTGTTCCCCTGCTCAGAACGTTGCGTGCATCAACCAAAGGTTGCGTGCCACTTCATCTACTGTGTCATTGACTGACAGATTGCTATAACATATGATATGACTAGCTGATACGTTAAATACTTATCCCGGCATTGTAAGATCTGGCAGGCACCAGCAACACCTGGGCAGAGGAACGCACCTTAAGGGTGCGTTTAAAACAGGCAGGTGAAGACCAAGGTGCAGCGTGGTACGTGTTCATATTATTTATTCTGACTGAACACTGAATACAAAATAACAAAAGAATAGCCGAAACAGTTCTAACAGGTGCAACAAACACTAAACAGAAAATAACCACCCACAACTAACAGTGGGAAAACAGACTACCTAGGTACGGTTCTCAATCAGAGACAACGAAAGACAGCTGTCCCTGATTGAGAACCATACCCGACCAAAACATAGAAATACAAAACCTAGACATACAAACATAGAATGCCCACCCACATCACACCCTGACCAAACAAAAAATAGAAATATGCAAAGCAATCTACGGTCAGGGCGTGACAATATGTTTAAAAGTCCCACCAACCCCTCATAAAATGTCACCTTTCATCTTATCGGCATTGGCACGTATTAAATCATGAACATTCTATTGTTGTTCTCTGACATCAAACTTGTCCTTGTCATTATGAAAAAGTATAAACAAAACGTGCAGCTTGCATGCAGCAGCTTGGTCCAAATATCTTTGTTACCTGCTCTATTTTTTTGCAGCAACAAAAAAAGCATCCGTTTACAAATGTATTTAGGATAAATAAATCTAGCAAGCCAGGCAACTAAATGCAACTTTCCAGACGTTGTTTTGTGTTGTTGTTAGCTTGTTAGTTAAAGTGAAACTGACAGCGTTTTAGCAACAGGAAATCTTATTTAAATCTGATCATATACACCCCCAGGAAGAATATAACAAAAAATATATATTTTCTGACAAGCATTTTCATAAACACAAAGAATGTTTGGGAGTAATGTATAGCAAGGCATTTGTGAAAATTCTATAGCAATATAGAGTAAGAAAGCGTCCGTGCGTTTGGACAATTAATAGGCACTGCAGTATATACAACCTAATAAAAACATCTGTCTTGTCCAGGACTGGAGTCTACGCAGACCGGTGCGCCATAGCCAATCAACGCTAAAGTAGGCCTACATGCAAATAAGCCATTTACCACACGGGCCTGCCATCCTTTGAACTGGACTGTGTGTCATTCCCGTGATTGTCTCCACCCCCTCCAGGTGTCGCTTATTTTCCCCAGAGTATTTATCCCTGTGTTTCCTGTCTTTCTGTGCCAGTTTGTCTTGTATGTTAGTCAAGTCAACCAGTGTGTTTTTCCCATACTCATTTTTGCCCTTCTCTTTTTGATAGTCTTCCTGGTTTTGACCCCCGCCTGACTCTGGTCTACATTCTCGCCTGCCTTATCATCCTGCCTGCCCTTCAGTACCCTTTGACCTTCTCTTGCCTTACCTTATTGGATTAATACATATTGTAAGACTCAAACAATCTGCCTCCTGTGTCTGCATCTGGGTCTCGCCTTGTGTCATGTGTTTACATGTAGTAGCAACAGCGCAACTTTAGATCATTAAAGAGCATTCGCCAAAAGCCAAAAAAATAATAGTAGCCTGCTCATCCTTCTGTCCTAACCTATGTTTTGACAACTGAATGGGACCTTGCCTGCCTACCCGCCCATTTGATCGACGTCAAGAGATTTGCAAACCATGGATAACAGTCGTTCAAGTTCCGCATAGCGATTCACATTTTGTTTTGCAATCTAACCAAATGACACCTACATCTCTAGCTGTAGCCACCGAAAACAATGAGGGGGGGAAAAGTTGGTCACTCACCCACTCCTCCAATGACATGACATCCTCCTAGCAGCTAGCTAACATTAGACTCTGTGTTTTTAGCTTGCTCAATAAATAATGAATGCAGCACTGCTGTGTGGTGCAATCAATGTATTGTAATGTAGTTGAGTAGCCAGTCTAGGCGACTGCTCAATTGGGCCTACATGTTTGTCCTTTGCATGGTGTTTTGATGCAGGTTTAGTTTGTTTGGATTATTCATGGTCAAGGTTTAAAAACCAAAGCCAGACTGCCACATTTTAGTAGCCTAGCTAGGACTGTGGCATGTCCATACACTTTCCCTTTGCTGCGAGCTGTAAATGGGACACAAAAGCAGCGCAATTGAAGTTTAATTCACCGATTCCAGTGCATCAGGCTGTAATTTCATAAAGTAGATCACCGTTGACTTGCTTGTGTCTGTCCTGTTGCCTATTGTCCTTGGTAATTTATACCAGCGTATAAATCCTTTATCTTAACTTTTTTGACAACCAAGATGACATTTTCTGTAGGCTACAGCAATGACTCATTGGAACTGAAACTTGGCATGGACATTTAGCCTACAACACTTTAAACTTTCTGTCTGTGCGATTAGTGATGATATAATGCAGCACACTGGCCGGCTCATGTGTGTGGCTCTGGGAAGAGGGTTGTTTGTGTGTGTGGCAATGCACTGCTGTTTGGCGGGCAGCACGTTGGCAGTGCTTGCTGTGACTTGTAGTGCAGCGCAGTGCGGGTGGTATGGTAGGGGGCCAAACGATTTGGCTTGTCAAATCATTTGAACGGCCTGGATAGAAATCTGTCATGCCTTGTGTTTGACACATGCGCTAGCCTATTACCCATGTTATGATTGACTTGTGATAATTTCCCTGGCTAGTTTGATTGTATAGAAATTCCCGTTCTTTGTTACAATCATCCGTTTTTGTTCAAAATATTGAGTCACTGAAACAGTGCATCAAATTGGTGGAGGCGGCAAACAATGTAACAGGCCAGCTTTGATTTAAAATCTGATAGCATTATCTTGTGGACTACCAAGAAATGTATTGGTGAATTATATTAATCATGCATTGAACTGCACCCATCTATTTTGCCTTAGTGTACGTCATGGATTTCTTTGGTCAATAGAACCTATTTTTAAAACCACAAGTTGGTTTTGAAGCACAAACTGGGAATTCATTTGATATCTTTGACTGATGTTTTGATTGTCTGTCCTTTTCATATCTGCAAAGTAGTTAAAGTGCTGTCAGTTCCACTATTATCTAGATGGCTATCCAGCTCATATAATTACCAGAACATATCTGACAACATTTTGAGTTTAGCTGTAGTCTCTCTCTCTCTCTCTCTCTCTCTCTCAGGAGGCCAGAGTTTGGTGCTGAGCTGTGCCAACCACTCCTCAGGAACCACAAGTGCTCCCCTTTCTGGCACTGGCCATTTTTGTTCTTGTGTCTAGACTACAGGAAATGCAACATTAAGTTTGTTTACAACCAACAGGAACTTGAACCAGAAGCTGTTATGCGATTTAAGAGTGCTACCCAGAGTGTGTGTGGTGGTTCAACCCCAATAGATTTGGCTGTGATCGAAAAGAAACAGAATAATAAATATAATACTGTATTTTAGGATACATATAGTGCATATTGCAGAATATAAATTGGTCGTAGAATCATAACTCTAAGCCGGCGAGCAACAAGTAATGTAAAAAGTCCCTAATTCTAAGAATTTATTGTATGTTAGTTATTGTATGTTAGTAAGATTACGATACACTGTTATTGACAGGCACAAATAAATAATCATGACACAAAGCCATTGTTTTGATGAACATTTTTAGTGTAGAGATTAGGGTTACAGTAAGGACAGCACATCTGTCCTTACCGTGACGAACGCACGACTCTTGTCAGTGAAAGCTTAGTGTGTGTGTGTGTGTGTATGCACGCGTGTGCGTATTTGTTCTGGGTTAGCTCAGACGCCAGCGAGATTCCCTCAGCACCCTCTTAAATCCATACCCAATAAAAATCAGCGCCGTCTCGAAAAACAAAAGCCAGGGAAAACATCTGTAAAACATTGATTTTGCAGACTGCAAACCAACTGCATACCTAATGAGAAAATAAATCATTTTTGATTAATTAACCTCAAATTTGAGAATCCAAATTGCCACAAGGGAGATGACAAGCCCAACAGGCGTGATCGGTAGGTAGGCCATAGCTAGTGTTCAGGTGTCCCTGCTGGTTTCGGCTCCACTGACAGGGGGAGAGCTTTTATACAAGCTGGTAGTCCTAGTTTACTTCTCTATTCAACAATACGACACAAACATGCTTCTCCTGTACTCATTAGACAAACATGCATACTGTTCCTGTTATAATTAGCATACTCTTGTCATATGTTTTCCACTGATGACGCCAGGAGTGAGAGCAGGTTGAATTATGTCGCCAATACAAGCAAGCATCTTTTCCCCCTACATCATGTAATGTTGTCAACAAACATATTTAACATATAAAACTGATGTGAGATTATCCACCAAAAACATTACTTTGTCTCACACACCCCACAGAAGAATACCTCACATACAGAAACAGACACACACACACAGCTCCAGACACACCAGAGAGAAATAAGCAAACACACACCGGGACTCCGCGAGGGTGCTGAGAGCTGAGTTTAGTTGCATTCACAGCACAGCTGGTTCACCAAGGCCGAAAAAAAGAAGAGTGTTTATTTGTTTTTTAATACTGCAGAGACAGTGGTTTGACAGATCTGCTCGAACGGAATCATAGCAGGATACAGCTGAAGGAGCGTGAGAAATGTCTAATTTTGTATTTATTTTTCATTTGGTTTATCACTGTTTTTGGTCTGTCATAGTTAATTATTGTAGCATAATTTAGTTTTTTACATGTATAGATTAAAATCAAATTTTACTGGTCACATACACATGGTTAGCAGATGTTAATGTGAGTGTAGCGAAATGCTTGTGCTTCTAGTTCCGACCATGCAGTAATATCTAAAAATGTCCCTTTAGCGAAAGCATAATCACTGTACATTAACCAGGATGCTAGGCAGATGACCTCCTAGCTTGTGATGGTCAGACAGTGGGTCATTGTAATGCTGTTCAGAATCACAACAGAGATTTATGGTCACAGTTCCCAGAATGCAATGTCACTCTGTCACCCCCTCATCAATCTACTCTCTCTCTCGCTCTCCTTCTCTCAGGATATTTCCCTTGGGCATGAGACTGAATCATTTTTAATGCCCAACTTTCTGAATGATCAATAATATGAAATGTTTACTATAAATATCTCAGTTTAAACTTTTCCAAATGCTCAGACATTTTCCATAGATTTTTACAAGTCAAATGTCACAACTCAGTTTGTGCCCCCCCCCCCCTTTTTTGTTACCCAACTTTGAACCTAAATCCAATGACATGGTGAAAACGCAACTAACTGTGAATCAAAAATAAACATTGAACTGACATCTGTGCCTAGTGGGTAGTGTAGGAAACATAACGCTGCCTCAAACATTTACATTTTGACATTGCGTGACGTCGCCAATTTCCAAGCATATTGAAAGAGTTGCTTTATGATCAGATGCACTCTATTGTGTTACTGTCCTGCTACAGTCGGCACAACGCTGCTTCAGACTGACCGTGTGTCTAATTTGCTACCGAACACAAATAAGTGCACAATACACATCAAGTCAAACCAACACAGCATTCCTCTTTCTCCTCACTCGTAAAACTGTTATCTTAACGAGACATGTCCCATGATCTGCGCACTGAGATATCGAACGTCATTAATTGTCTTCCTTTCCTAATTTACAAGGGGGTGACGTGTCCTTTTGAAAATGTGAAGAAGAAAGAAAAAGAGAAACGTAAACCCCTTTGACGAATGTGCCTCCTGAATCACACATTCCCATGACAACCGGGGCAGCTTGCCATGCCACTGAGAGGCTGTGAGGGGTGACATAGGTGGCATTCTCACAGTCTCGATCACACCAATGCATCATTTCCTGGACCTGGACCTGAAACTCATACATACAACTAACTGTTTTAACTGTCTTTTAACCTCTTTTCCTCTCTCGGTGTGTCATTCCTTCTCCCTCTCACTTTCTTTGGGGGGGACAATATTTAGTTGAGAGCGGACCTACACAAACAAATGGAGAGCAAAGGGAGAATCTAGTGAAAGAAGACTGATGTTAGGATATAAAATGATATAGGTAAGGTATAAGTAATAAATAAGAGGGGGATGTATTATATTTATATAAATACTGTAAGTTTGATGATATCTCCATGTCGAAACCATACTACCTTCCTCTGTGTCCCCGTATAACCTTGAACGCCTGCATGACAGTCACACCCGTTTACCATTTCATCACGGTAAATGGAACAAAGTATACAAATATATATATGAATAAATATCCTTTCAAACTGCATCGGAATCATCACCTGCCCAAAAATGAACTTCAACATTTTAAACCGGTAATTTCCCATAATGACCAAGCAAACGGAAGCTCAGAAACATAGCAGATGCTTTCACATGACATTCCACAGCTAGAAAAAGAGCCTGTATGCAAACCAGAAATGTTTTTGATGTGGATACTGGACCCGTGTGTTGTTTTTTTATGGAGTTTTTGGTGTCTTTTTAAAGGGTTGGGGCAAAGCAGAAGGCACATTTTTGTTCTACATTCATGGACAATTAATCTTCCAATGTTGTTCATGGATATTTCAAATTTGAATGTATTTATTTATCATGAACATGTACACTCTTAAGTAATGAAAAGGAGGTAGAGAACAATACCTTGTTATTTTATCCTAATACAATATTTATAAGTTGTAACAATTATAATTTACAAACTAGCACATTTCTTTTATAACTCATTAGGTGTTCAGATTCACTCCAAATATAGTCTTTGGACTATAGTCCCTAAAGAGTTTGATAAAATGACATTGATGCATTCAAAGATGGCCACACTATACAAGTAGATGCATATTATCACCAATGCTAATATGGTAAAATATTCAAACAAATACCTGTTCTTTCCATAAACCATAGGACCAAATGACACCAACTTTGGAATGTCTTAACTTAGTTTGAGAGAAGCTAAGGGATTGGTCAAAAGATCAAAGAACATTTTTGATTTTATGTGTCCATTTAAACCACTCTAAATCCACTCCACATGGGTCTATCATCTTGAAACATGTAATCGCTATCATAGATGTCCCTAAGATGAACCACACTTAATTTGGTATTGACATCTCAATAAACAAGGTGACTATTAAAAACTAAATCTTTGCATATGTAATGCTAATGCTCAAAATCATCTGCAATCATCTTCTCCTCGTGAACCATATGTCAGATTCACTCCAGATTTTGTATGTAGACTCATTACATCACCCTTGAATGGTTTTGAGAAATAAATAATATATTTTTTCAAAGATGCCAGCACTGTACCTATAGATGCACGTTAGCAGATATTCTACAAATACTTTACAAATCTTCTCTCGAACAATAAATCTGATTTAATCCAGATTTGGTATAGAGACTCAATGAATTAGCCTCTAATGAATATGATAATGATTACTTGCTGCATTTAATGTCAGCCACACTGCACCATTAGATGGCATTATATTACACCAGGACTATAAGAACTGAACCGATGGACATGGGGCCATGAAATTTGGTATGTAAACTTTATGTATGTCCTTACAAGCTGTGTGAATATAAAGTCACTGCAACCTTAGATGACTGCACCAGACCAATTGGTGGCACTATAGATGTCATTGGCACCAGAGACACCATATGATACTAGAGAATGAACTATTTATCAAGAGGACCTTGTCTCGTGCAAATTAATGCTAGATTTAAATTATGTAGCTGAACAATGTCAAATATTGTGAAAATAATGCTGAAAATAGTTCACATATCTTAACATTGGTCAAATTGACCACAGAATGGGGACTTTAAAACTGCTGCGTTCAAAGATCGCCAACTTATAGCACTCAACTTAACTTGCATCATCCTTGTGATATTAAGAGATAAACATGGTCGTGTTTTCACAAATTGCACATAAAGGAAGATAGTTCATCCTTTTAATTCCGTTTTGAATTCTTATCTATCATAATGTGCGCTGACATATTCGGGGACAAACTGTACGTCAATAATAGTAATAGTGCTGATGAAACTGCCTGGCATTCCCTTTATCTCGGAAATACTGTTGTGTCAATCAAACATTGAGATAATAACATATTATAATGTTGATCTGATCGTAAAAGATCTCACTTTGCACAACATGTTATACATTATTGTATCGTCCCTGTCATAGACAGGCCTTGTAAATAAGAATTTGTTCTTAACTGACTTGCCTAGTTAAATAAAGGTTTATTTATTTTTTAAAGAGGTGGAAAAAAGGGGAAATGAAAGAATCTGTCAATCTTATCAAATAAAGGCAATCAGGTATGGTCTAAGACAAGCATCTTTAAAAATAATCTGAATACTGTAGGTCTAGGCGTTTTGGAGACATGTACTTAAAAATAATCTGAATACTGTAGGTCTAGGCGTTTTGGAGACATGTACTTAAAAATAATCTGAATACTGTAGGTCTAGGCGTTTTGGAGACATGTACTTAAAAATAATCTGAATACTGTAGGTCTAGGCGTTTTGGAGACATGTACTTAAAAATAATCTGAATACTGTAGGTCTAGGCGTTTTGGAGACATGTACTTAAAATAATCTGAATACTGTAGGTCTAGGCGTTTTGGAGACATGTACTTAAAAATAATCTGAATACTGTAGGTCTAGGCGTTTTGGAGACATGTACTTAAAAATAATCTGAATACTGTAGGTCTAGGCGTTTTGGAGTACATAATCTGAATACTGTAGGTCTAGGCGTTTTGGAGACATGTAATAATCTGAATACTGTAGGTCTAGGCGTTTTGGAGACATGTACTTAAAAATAATCTGAATACTGTAGGTCTAGGCGTTTTGGAGACATGTACTTAAAAATAATCTGAATACTGTAGGTCTAGGCGTTTTGGAGACATGTACTTAAAAATAATCTGAATACTGTAGGTCTAGGCGTTTTGGAGACATGTACTTAAAAATAATCTGAATACTGTAGGTCTAGGCGTTTTGGAGACATGTACTTAAAAATAATCTGAATACTGTAGGTCTAGGTTTTGGAGACATGTACTTAAAAATAATCTGAATACTGTAGGTCTAGGCGTTTTGGAGTATGTACTTAAAAATAATCTGAATACTGTAGGTCTAGGCGTTTTGGAGACATGTACTTAAAAATAATCTGAATACTGTAGGTCTAGGCGTTTTGGAGACATGTACTTAAAAATAATCTGAATACTGTAGGTCTAGGCGTTTTGGAGACATGTACTTAAAAATAATCTGAATACTGTAGGTCTAGGCGTTTTGGAGTCATGTACTTAAAAATAATCTGAATACTGTAGGTCTAGGCGTTTTGGAGACATGTACTTAAAAATAATCTGAATACTGTAGGTCTAGGCGTTTTGGAGACATGTACTTAAAAATAATCTGAATACTGTAGGTCTAGGCGTTTTGGAGACATGTACTTAAAAATAATCTGAATACTGTAGGTCTAGGCGTTTTGGAGACATGTACTTAAAAATAATCTGAATACTGTAGGTCTAGGCGTTTTGGAGACATGTACTTAAAAATAATCTGAATACTGTAGGTCTAGGCGTTTTGGAGACATGCACTTAAAAATAATCTCAATACTGTAGGTCTAGGCGTTTTGGAGACATGTACTTAAAAATAATCTGAATACTGTAATACTGTAGGTCTAGGCGTTTTGGAGACATGTACTTAAAAATAATCTGAATACTGTAGGTCTAGGCGTTTTGGAGACATGTACTTAAAAATAATCTGAATACTGTAGGTCTAGGCGTTTTGGAGACATGTACTTAAAAATAATCTGAATACTGTAGGTCTAGGCGTTTTGGAGACATGTACTTAAAAATAATCTGAATACTGTAGGTCTAGGCGTTTTGGAGACATGTACTTAAAAATAATCTGAATACTGTAGGTCTAGGCGTTTTGGAGTCATGTACTTAAAAATAATCTGAATACTGTAGGTCTAGGCGTTTTGGAGACATGTACTTAAAAATAATCTGAATACTGTAGGTCTAGGCGTTTTGGAGACATGTACTTAAAAATAATCTGAATACTGTAGGTCTAGGCGTTTTGGAGACATGTACTTAAAAATAATCTGAATACTGTAGGTCTAGGCGTTTTGGAGACATGTACTTAAAAATAATCTGAATACTGTAGGTCTAGGCGTTTTGGAGACATGTACTTAAAAATAATCTGAATACTGTAGGTCTAGGCGTTTTGGAGACATGTACTTAAAAATAATCTGAATACTGTAGGTCTAGGCGTTTTGGAGACATGTACTTAAAAATAATCTGAATACTGTAGGTCTAGGCGTTTTGGAGACATGTACTTAAAAATAATCTGAATACTGTAGGTCTAGGCGTTTTGGAGACATGTACTTAAAAATAATCTGAATACTGTAGGTCTAGGCGTTTTGGAGACATGTACTTAAAAATAATCTGAATACTGTAGGTCTAGGCGTTTTGGAGACATGTACTTAAAAATAATCTGAATACTGTAGGTCTAGGCGTTTTGGAGACATGTACTTAAAAATAATCTGAATACTGTAGGTCTAGGCGTTTTGGAGACATGTACTTAAAAATAATCTGAATACTGTAGGTCTAGGCGTTTTGGAGACATGTACTTAAAAATAATCTGAACTACTGTAGGTCTAGGCGTTTTGGAGACATGTACTTAAAAATAATCTGAATACTGTAGGTCTAGGCGTTTTGGAGACATGTACTTAAAAATAATCTGAATACTGTAGGTCTAGGCGTTTTGGAGACATGTACTTAAAAATAATCTGAATACTGTAGGTCTAGGCGTTTTGGAGACATGTACTTAAAAATAATCTGAATACTGTAGGTCTAGGCGTTTTGGAGACATGTACTTAAAAATAATCTGAATACTGTAGGTCTAGGCGTTTTGGAGACATGTACTTAAAAATAATCTGAATACTGTAGGTCTAGGCGTTTTGGAGACATGTACTTAAAAATAATCTGAATACTGTAGGTCTAGGCGTTTTGGAGACATGTACTTAAAAATAATCTGAATACTGTAGGTCTAGGCGTTTTGGAGTGTACATGTACTTAAAAATAATCTGAATACTGTAGGTCTAGGCGTTTTGGAGACATGTACTTAAAAATAATCTGATACTGTAGGTCTAGGCGTTTTGGAGACATGTACTTAAAAATAATCTGAATACTGTAGGTCTAGGCGTTTTGGAGACATGTACTTAAAAATAATCTGAATACTGTAGGTCTAGGCGTTTTGGAGACATGTACTTTAAAAATAATCTGAATACTGTAGGTCTAGGCGTTTTGGAGACATGTACTTAAAAATAATCTGAATACTGTAGGTCTAGGCGTTTTGGAGACATGTACTTAAAAATAATCTGAATACTGTAGGTCTAGGCGTTTTGGAGACATGTACTTAAAAATAATCTGAATACTGTAGGTCTAGGCGTTTTGGAGACATGTACTTAAAAATAATCTGAATACTGTAGGTCTAGGCGTTTTGGAGACATGTACTTAAAAATAATCTGAATACTGTAGGTCTAGGCGTTTTGGAGACATGTACTTAAAAATAATCTGAATACTGTAGGTCTAGGCGTTTTGGAGACATGTACTTAAAAATAATCTGAATACTGTAGGTCTAGGCGTTTTGGAGACATGTACTTAAAAATAATCTGAATACTGTAGGTCTAGGCGTTTTGGAGACATGTACTTAAAAATAATCTGAATACTGTAGGTCTAGGCGTTTTGGAGACATGTACTTAAAAATAATCTGAATACTGTAGGTCTAGGCGTTTTGGAGACATGTACTTAAAAATAATCTGAATACTGTAGGTCTAGGCGTTTTGGAGACATGTACTTAAAAATAATCTGAATACTGTAGGTCTAGGCGTTTTGGAGACATGTACTTAAAAATAATCTGAATACTGTAGGTCTAGGCGTTTTGGAGACATGTACTTAAAAATAATCTGAATACTGTAGGTCTAGGCGTTTTGGAGACATGTACTTAAAAATAATCTGAATACTGTAGGTCTAGGCGTTTTGGAGACATGTACTTAAAAATAATCTGAATACTGTAGGTCTAGGCGTTTTGGAGACATGTACTTAAAAATAATCTGAATACTGTAGGTCTAGGCGTTTTGGAGACATGTACTTAAAAATAATCTGAATACTGTAGGTCTAGGCGTTTTGGAGACATGTACTTAAAAATAATCTGAATACTGTAGGTCTAGGCGTTTTGGAGACATGTACTTAAAAATAATCTGAATACTGTAGGTCTAGGCGTTTTGGAGACATGTACTTAAAAATAATCTGAATACTGTAGGTCTAGGCGTTTTGGAGACATGTACTTAAAAATAATCTGAATACTGTAGGTCTAGGCGTTTTGGAGACATGTACTTAAAAATAATCTGAATACTGTAGGTCTAGGCGTTTTGGAGACATGTACTTAAAAATAATCTGAATACTGTAGGTCTAGGCGTTTTGGAGACATGTACTTAAAAATAATCTGAATACTGTAGGTCTAGGCGTTTTGGAGACATGTACTTAAAAATAATCTGAATACTGTAGGTCTAGGCGTTTTGGAGACATGTACTTAAAAATAATCTGAATACTGTAGGTCTAGGCGTTTTGGAGACATGTACTTAAAAATAATCTGAATACTGTAGGTCTAGGCGTTTTGGAGACATGTACTTAAAAATAATCTGAATACTGTAGGTCTAGGCGTTTTGGAGACATGTACTTAAAAATAATCTGAATACTGTAGGTCTAGGCGTTTTGGAGACATGTACTTAAAAATAATCTGAATACTGTAGGTCTAGGCGTTTTGGAGACATGTACTTAAAAATAATCTGAATACTGTAGGTCTAGGCGTTTTGGAGACATGTACTTAAAAATAATCTGAATACTGTAGGTCTAGGCGTTTTGGAGACATGTACTTAAAAATAATCTGAATACTGTAGGTCTAGGCGTTTTGGAGACATGTACTTAAAAATAATCTGAATACTGTAGGTCTAGGCGTTTTGGAGACATGTACTTAAAAATAATCTGAATACTGTAGGTCTAGGCGTTTTGGAGACATGTACTTAAAAATAATCTGAATACTGTAGGTCTAGGCGTTTTGGAGACATGTACTTAAAAATAATCTGAATACTGTAGGTCTAGGCGTTTTGGAGACATGTACTTAAAAATAATCTGAATACTGTAGGTCTAGGCGTTTTGGAGACATGTACTTAAAAATAATCTGAATACTGTAGGTCTAGGCGTTTTGGAGACATGTACTTAAAAATAATCTGAATACTGTAGGTCTAGGCGTTTTGGAGACATGTACTTAAAAATAATCTGAATACTGTAGGTCTAGGCGTTTTGGAGACATGTACTTAAAAATAATCTGAATACTGTAGGTCTAGGCGTTTTGGAGACATGTACTTAAAAATAATCTGAATACTGTAGGTCTAGGCGTTTTGGAGACATGTACTTAAAAATAATCTGAATACTGTAGGTCTAGGCGTTTTGGAGACATGTACTTAAAAATAATCTGAATACTGTAGGTCTAGGCGTTTTGGAGACATGTACTTAAAAATAATCTGAATACTGTAGGTCTAGGCGTTTTGGAGACATGTACTTAAAAATAATCTGAATACTGTAGGTCTAGGCGTTTTGGAGACATGTACTTAAAAATAATCTGAATACTGTAGGTCTAGGCGTTTTGGAGACATGTACTTAAAAATAATCTGAATACTGTAGGTCTAGGCGTTTTGGAGACATGTACTTAAAAATAATCTGAATACTGTAGGTCTAGGCGTTTTGGAGACATGTACTTAAAAATAATCTGAATACTGTAGGTCTAGGCGTTTTGGAGACATGTACTTAAAAATAATCTGAATACTGTAGGTCTAGGCGTTTTGGAGACATGTACTTAAAAATAATCTGAATACTGTAGGTCTAGGCGTTTTGGAGACATGTACTTAAAAATAATCTGAATACTGTAGGTCTAGGCGTTTTGGAGACATGTACTTAAAAATAATCTGAATACTGTAGGTCTAGGCGTTTTGGAGACATGTACTTAAAAATAATCTGAATACTGTAGGTCTAGGCGTTTTGGAGACATGTACTTAAAAATAATCTGAATACTGTAGGTCTAGGCGTTTTGGAGACATGTACTTAAAAATAATCTGAATACTGTAGGTCTAGGCGTTTTGGAGACATGTACTTAAAAATAATCTGAATACTGTAGGTCTAGGCGTTTTGGAGACATGTACTTAAAAATAATCTGAATACTGTAGGTCTAGGCGTTTTGGAGACATGTACTTAAAAATAATCTGAATACTGTAGGTCTAGGCGTTTTGGAGACATGTACTTAAAAATAATCTGAATACTGTAGGTCTAGGCGTTTTGGAGACATGTACTTAAAAATAATCTGAATACTGTAGGTCTAGGCGTTTTGGAGACATGTACTTAAAAATAATCTGAATACTGTAGGTCTAGGCGT
Organism: Oncorhynchus clarkii lewisi; assembly: GCF_045791955.1. Lineage (NCBI taxonomy): Eukaryota > Metazoa > Chordata > Actinopteri > Salmoniformes > Salmonidae > Oncorhynchus > Oncorhynchus clarkii. Next base: position 33,513,457 of record NC_092148.1, read on the forward strand.
TTTGGAGACATGTACTTAAAAATAATCTGAATACTGTAGGTCTAGGCGTTTTGGAGACATGTACTTAAAAATAATCTGAATACTGTCTAGGTTTTGGAGACATGTACTTAAAAATAATCTGAATACTGTAGGTCTAGGCGTTTTGGAGACTAGGCGTTTTGGAGACATGTACTTAAAAATAATCTGAATACTGTAGGTCTAGGCGTTTTGGAGACATGTACTTAAAAATAATCTGAATACTGTAGGTCTAGGCGTTTTGGAGACATGTACTTAAAAATAATCTGAATACTGTAGGTCTAGGCGTTTTGGAGACATGTACTTAAAAATAATCTGAATACTGTAGGTCTAGGCGTTTTGGAGACATGTACTTAAAAATAATCTGAATACTGTAGGTCTAGGCGTTTTGGAGACATGTACTTAAAAATAATCTGAATACTGTAGGTCTAGGCGTTTTGGAGACATGTACTTAAAAATAATCTGAATACTGTAGGTCTAGGCGTTTTGGAGACATGTACTTAAAAATAATCTGAATACTGTAGGTCTAGGCGTTTTGGAGACATGTACTTAAAAATAATCTGAATACTGTAGGTCTAGGCGTTTTGGAGACATGTACTTAAAAATAATCTGAATACTGTAGGTCTAGGCGTTTTGGAGACATGTACTTAAAAATAATCTGAATACTGTAGGTCTAGGCGTTTTGGAGACATGTACTTAAAAATAATCTGAATACTGTAGGTCTAGGCGTTTTGGAGACATGTACTTAAAAATAATCTGAATACTGTAGGTCTAGGCGTTTTGGAGACATGTACTTAAAAATAATCTGAATACTGTAGGTCTAGGCGTTTTGGAGACATGTACTTAAAAATAATCTGAATACTGTAGGTCTAGGCGTTTTGGAGACATTACTTGAATACTGAGACATGTACTTAAAAATAATCTGAATACTGTAGGTCTAGGCGTTTTGGAGACATGTACTTAAAAATAATCTGAATACTGTAGGTCTAGGCGTTTTGGAGACATGTACTTAAAAATAATCTGAATACTGTAGGTCTAGGCGTTTTGGAGACATGTACTTAAAAATAATCTGAATACTGTAGGTCTAGGCGTTTTGGAGACATGTACTTAAAAATAATCTGAATACTGTAGGTCTAGGCGTTTTGGAGACATGTACTTAAAAATAATCTGAATACTGTAGGTCTAGGCGTTTTGGAGACATGTACTTAAAAATAATCTGAATACTGTAGGTCTAGGCGTTTTGGAGACATGTACTTAAAAATAATCTGAATACTGTAGGTCTAGGCGTTTTGGAGACATGTACTTAAAAATAATCTGAATACTGTAGGTCTAGGCGTTTTGGAGACATGTACTTAAAAATAATCTGAATACTGTAGGTCTAGGCGTTTTGGAGACATGTACTTAAAAATAATCTGAATACTGTAGGTCTAGGCGTTTTGGAGACATGTACTTAAAAATAATCTGAATACTGTAGGTCTAGGCGTTTTGGAGACATGTACTTAAAAATAATCTGAATACTGTAGGTCTAGGCGTTTTGGAGACATGTACTTAAAAATAATCTGAATACTGTAGGTCTAGGCGTTTTGGAGACATGTACTTAAAAATAATCTGAATACTGTAGGTCTAGGCGTTTTGGAGACATGTACTTAAAAATAATCTGAATACTGTAGGTCTAGGCGTTTTGGAGACATGTACTTAAAAATAATCTGAATACTGTAGGGCGTTTTGGAGACATGTACTTAAAAATAATCTGAATACTGTAGGTCTAGGCGTTTTGGAGACATGTACTTAAAAATAATCTGAATACTGTAGGTCTAGGCGTTTTGGAGACATGTACTTAAAAATAATCTGAATACTGTAGGTCTAGGCGTTTTGGAGACATGTACTTAAAAATAATCTGAATACTGTAGGTCTAGGCGTTTTGGAGACATGTACTTAAAAATAATCTGAATACTGTAGGTCTAGGCGTTTTGGAGACATGTACTTAAAAATAATCTGAATACTGTAGGTCTAGGCGTTTTGGAGACATGTACTTAAAAATAATCTGAATACTGTAGGTCTAGGCGTTTTGGAGACATGTACTTAAAAATAATCTGAATACTGTAGGTCTAGGCGTTTTGGAGACATGTACTTAAAAATAATCTGAATACTGTAGGTCTAGGCGTTTTGGAGACATGTACTTAAAAATAATCTGAATACTGTAGGTCTAGGCGTTTTGGAGACATGTACTTAAAAATAATCTGAATACTGTAGGTCTAGGCGTTTTGGAGACATGTACTTAAAAATAATCTGAATACTGTAGGTCTAGGCGTTTTGGAGACATGTACTTAAAAATAATCTGAATACTGTAGGTCTAGGCGTTTTGGAGACATGTACTTAAAAATAATCTGAATACTGTAGGTCTAGGCGTTTTGGAGACATGTACTTAAAAATGTACTAATCTGAATACTGTAGGTCTAGGCGTTTTGGAGACATGTACTTAAAAATAATCTGAATACTGTAGGTCTAGGCGTTTTGGAGACATGTACTTAAAAATAATCTGAATACTGTAGGTCTAGGCGTTTTGGAGACATGTACTTAAAAATAATCTGAATACTGTAGGTCTAGGCGTTTTGGAGACATGTACTTAAAAATAATCTGAATACTGTAGGTCTAGGCGTTTTGGAGACATGTACTTAAAAATAATCTGAATACTGTAGGTCTAGGCGTTTTGGAGACATGTACTTAAAAATAATCTGAATACTGTAGGTCTAGGCGTTTTGGAGACATGTACTTAAAAATAATCTGAATACTGTAGGTCTAGGCGTTTTGGAGACATGTACTTAAAAATAATCTGAATACTGTAGGTCTAGGCGTTTTGGAGACATGTACTTAAAAATAATCTGAATACTGTAGGTCTAGGCGTTTTGGAGACATGTACTTAAAAATAATCTGAATACTGTAGGTCTAGGCGTTTTGGAGACATGTACTTAAAAATAATCTGAATACTGTAGGCGTTTTGGTAGAATACTAGGAATACTGTAGGTCTAGGCGTTTTGGAGACATGTACTTAAAAATAATCTGAATACTGTAGGTCTAGGCGTTTTGGAGACATGTACTTAAAAATAATCTGAATACTGTAGGTCTAGGCGTTTTGGAGACATGTACTTAAAAATAATCTGAATACTGTAGGTCTAGGCGTTTTGGAGACATGTACTTAAAAATAATCTGAATACTGTAGGTCTAGGCGTTTTGGAGACATGTACTTAAAAATAATCTGAATACTGTAGGTCTAGGCGTTTTGGAGACATGTACTTAAAAATAATCTGAATACTGTAGGTCTAGGCGTTTTGGAGACATGTACTTAAAAATAATCTGAATACTGTAGGTCTAGGCGTTTTGGAGACATGTACTTAAAAATAATCTGAATACTGTAGGTCTAGGCGTTTTGGAGACATGTACTTAAAAATAATCTGAATACTGTAGGTCTAGGCGTTTTGGAGACATGTACTTAAAAATAATCTGAATACTGTAGGTCTAGGCGTTTTGGAGACATGTACTTAAAAATAATCTGAATACTGTAGGTCTAGGCGTTTTGGAGACATGTACTTAAAAATAATCTGAATACTGTAGGTCTAGGCGTTTTGGAGACATGTACTTAAAAATAATCTGAATACTGTAGGTCTAGGCGTTTTGGAGACATGTACTTAAAAATAATCTGAATACTGTAGGTCTAGGCGTTTTGGAGACATGTACTTAAAAATAATCTGAATACTGTAGGTCTAGGCGTTTTGGAGACATGTACTTAAAAATAATCTGAATACTGTAGGTCTAGGCGTTTTGGAGACATGTACTTAAAAATAATCTGAATACTGTAGGTCTAGGCGTTTTGGAGACATGTACTTAAAAATAATCTGAATACTGTAGGTCTAGGCGTTTTGGAGACATGTACATGTACTTAAAAATAATCTGAATACTGTAGGTCTAGGCGTTTTGGAGACATGTACTTAAAAATAATCTGAATACTGTAGGTCTAGGCGTTTTGGAGACATGTACTTAAAAATAATCTGAATACTGTAGGTCTAGGCGTTTTGGAGACATGTACTTAAAAATAATCTGAATACTGTACTTAAAAATAATCTGAATACTGTACGTCTAGGCGTTTTGGAGACATGTATTTAAAAAATAATCTGAATACTGTAGGTCTAGGCGTTTTGGAGACATGTACTTAAAAATAATCTGAATACTGTAGGTCTAGGCGTTTTGGAGACATGTACTTAAAAATAATCTGAATACTGTAGGTCTAGGCGTTTTGGAGACATGTACTTAAAAATAATCTGAATACTGTAGGTCTAGGCGTTTTGGAGACATGTACTTAAAAATAATCTGAATACTGTAGGTCTAGGCGTTTTGGAGACATGTACTTAAAAATAATCTGAATACTGTAGGTCTAGGCGTTTTGGAGACATGTACTTAAAAATAATCTGAATACTGTAGGTCTAGGCGTTTTGGAGACATGTACTTAAAAATAATCTGAATACTGTAGGTCTAGGCGTTTTGGAGACATGTACTTAAAAATAATCTGAATACTGTAGGTCTAGGCGTTTTGGAGACATGTACTTAAAAATAATCTGAATACTGTAGGTCTAGGCGTTTTGGAGACATGTACTTAAAAATAATCTGAATACTGTAGGTCTAGGCGTTTTGGAGACATGTACTTAAAAATAATCTGAATACTGTAGGTCTAGGCGTTTTGGAGTCATGTACTTAAAAATAATCTGAATACTGTAGGTCTAGGCGTTTTGGAGACATGTACTTAAAAATAATCTGAATACTGTACGTCTAGGCGTTTTGGAGACATGTATTTAAAAAATAATCTGAATACTGTAGGTCTAGGCGTTTTGGAGACATGTACTTAAAAATAATCTGATTACTGTAGGTCTAGGCGTTTTGGAGACATGTACTTAAAAATAATCTGAATACTGTAGGTCTAGGCGTTTTGGAGACATGTACTTAAAAATAATCTGACTACTGTAGGTCTAGGCGTTTTGGAGACATGTACTTAAAAATAATCTGAATACTGTAGGTCTAGGCGTTTTGGAGACATGTACTTAAAAATAATCTGAATACTGTAGGTCTAGGCGTTTTGGAGACATGTACTTAAAAATAATCTGAATACTGTAGGTCTAGGCGTTTTGGAGACATGTACTTAAAAATAATCTGAATACTGTAGGTCTAGGCGTTTTGGAGACATGTACTTAAAAATAATCTGACTACTGTACGTCTAGGCGTTTTGGAGACATGTATTTAAAAAATAATCTGAATACTGTAGGTCTAGGCGTTTTGGAGACATGTACTTAAAAATAATCTGAATACTGTAGGTCTAGGCGTTTTGGAGACATGTACTTAAAAATAATCTGAATACTGTAGGTCTAGGCGTTTTGGAGACATGTACTTAAAAATAATCTGAATACTGTAGGTCTAGGCGTTTTGGAGACATGTACTTAAAAATAATCTGAATACTGTAGGTCTAGGCGTTTTGGAGACATGTACTTAAAAATAATCTGAATACTGTAGGTCTAGGCGTTTTGGAGACATGTACTTAAAAATAATCTGAATACTGTAGGTCTAGGCGTTTTGGAGACATGTACTTAAAAATAATCTGAATACTGTAGGTCTAGGCGTTTTGGAGACATGTACTTTAAAAATAATCTGAATACTGTAGGTCTAGGCGTTTTGGAGTCATGTACTTAAAAATAATCTGAATACTGTAGGTCTAGGCGTTTTGGAGACATGTACTTAAAAATAATCTGTATACTGTAGGTCTAGGCGTTTTGGAGACATGTACTTAAAAATAATCTGAATACTGTAGGTCTAGGCGTTTTGGAGACATGTACTTAAAAATAATCTGAATACTGTACGTCTAGGCGTTTTGGAGACATGTATTTAAAAAATAATCTGAATACTGTAGGTCTAGGCGTTTTGGAGACATGTACTTAAAAATAATCTGATTACTGTAGGTCTAGGCGTTTTGGAGACATGTACTTAAAAATAATCTGAATACTGTAGGTCTAGGCGTTTTGGAGACATGTACTTAAAAATAATCTGAATACTGTAGGTCTAGGCGTTTTGGAGACATGTACTTAAAAATAATCTGAATACTGTAGGTCTAGGCGTTTTGGAGACATGTACTTAAAAATAATCTGAATACTGTAGGTCTAGGCGTTTTGGAGACATGTACTTAAAAATAATCTGAATACTGTAGGTCTAGGCGTTTTGGAGACATGTACTTAAAAATAATCTGAATACTGTACGTCTAGGCGTTTTGGAGACATGTACTTAAAAATAATCTGAATACTGTAGGTCTAGGCGTTTTGGAGACATGTACTTAAAAATAATCTGAATACTGTAGGTCTAGGCGTTTTGGAGACATGTACTTAAAAATAATCTGAATACTGTAGGTCTAGGCGTTTTGGAGACATGTACTTAAAAATAATCTGAATACTGTAGGTCTAGGCGTTTTGGAGTCATGTACTTAAAAATAATCTGAATACTGTAGGTCTAGGCGTTTTGGAGACATGTACTTAAAAATAATCTGAATACTGTAGGTCTAGGCGTTTTGGAGACATGTACTTAAAAATAATCTGAATACTGTAGGTCTAGGCGTTTTGGAGACATGTACTTAAAAATAATCTGAATACTGTAGGTCTAGGCGTTTTGGAGACATGTATTTAAAAATAATCTGAATACTGTAGGTCTAGGCGTTTTGGAGACATGTACTTAAAAATAATCTGAATACTGTAGGTCTAGGCGTTTTGGAGACATGTACTTAAAAATAATCTGAATACTGTAGGTCTAGGCGTTTTGGAGACATGTACTTAAAAATAATCTGAATACTGTAGGTCTAGGCGTTTTGGAGACATGTACTTAAAAATAATCTGAATACTGTAGGTCTAGGCGTTTTGGAGACATGTACTTAAAAATAATCTGAATACTGTACGTCTAGGCGTTTTGGAGACATGTATTTAAAAATAATCTGAATACTGTAGGTCTAGGCGTTTTGGAGACATGTACTTAAAAATAATCTGATTACTGTAGGTCTAGGCGTTTTGGAGACATGTACTTAAAAATAATCTGAATACTGTAGGTCTAGGCGTTTTGGAGACATGTACTTAAAAATAATCTGAATACTGTAGGTCTAGGCGTTTTGGAGACATGTACTTAAAAATAATCTGAATACTGTAGGTCTAGGCGTTTTGGAGACATGTACTTAAAAATAATCTGAATACTGTAGGTCTAGGCGTTTTGGAGACATGTACTTAAAAATAATCTGAATACTGTAGGTCTAGGCGTTTTGGAGACATGTACTTAAAAATAATCTGAATACTGTAGGTCTAGGCGTTTTGGAGACATGTACTTAAAAATAATCTGAATACTGTAGGTCTAGGCGTTTTGGAGACATGTACTTAAAAATAATCTGAATACTGTAGGTCTAGGCGTTTTGGAGACATGTACTTAAAAATAATCTGAATACTGTACTGGCGTTTTGGAGACATGTACTTAAAAATAATCTGAATACTGTAGGTCGGCGTTTTGGAGACATGTACTTAAAAATAATCTGAATACTGTAGGTCTAGGCGTTTTGGAGACATGTACTTAAAAATAATCTGAATACTGTAGGTCTAGGCGTTTTGGAGACATGTACTTAAAAATAATCTGAATACTGTAGGTCTAGGCGTTTTGGAGACATGTACTTAAAAATAATCTGAATACTGTAGGTCTAGGCGTTTTGGAGACATGTACTTAAAAATAATCTGAATACTGTAGGTCTAGGCGTTTTGGAGACATGTACTTAAAAATAATCTGAATACTGTAGGTCTAGGCGTTTTGGAGACATGTACTTAAAAATAATCTGAATACTGTAGGTCTAGGCGTTTTGGAGACATGTACTTAAAAATAATCTGAATACTGTAGGTCTAGGCGTTTTGGAGACATGTACTTAAAAATAATCTGAATACTGTAAGGCGTTTTGGAGACATGTAATAATCTGAATACTGTAGTCTAGGCGTTTTGGAGTCATGTACTTAAAAATAATCTGAATACTGTAGGTCTAGGCGTTTTGGAGACATGTACTTAAAAATAATCTGAATACTGTACGTCTAGGCGTTTTGGAGACATGTATTTAAAAAATAATCTGAATACTGTAGGTCTAGGCGTTTTGGAGACATGTACTTAAAAATAATCTGATTACTGTAGGTCTAGGCGTTTTGAAGACATGTACTTAAAAATAATCTGAATACTGTAGGTCTAGGCGTTTTGGAGACATGTACTTAAAAATAATCTGACTACTGTAGGTCTAGGCGTTTTGGAGACATGTACTTAAAAATAATCTGAATACTGTAGGTCTAGGCGTTTTGGAGACATGTACTTAAAAATAATCTGAATACTGTAGGTCTAGGCATTTTGGAGACATGTACTTAAAAATAATCTGAATACTGTAGGTCTAGGCGTTTTGGAGACATGTACTTAAAAATAATCTGAATACTGTAGGTCTAGGCGTTTTGGAGACATGTACTTAAAAATAATCTGACTACTGTACGTCTAGGCGTTTTGGAGACATGTATTTAAAAAATAATCTGAATACTGTAGGTCTAGGCGTTTTGGAGACATGTACTTAAAAATAATCTGATTACTGTAGGTCTAGGCGTTTTGGAGACATGTACTTAAAAATAATCTGAATACTGTAGGTCTAGGCGTTTTGGAGACATGTACTTAAAAATAATCTGAATACTGTAGGTCTAGGCGTTTTGGAGACATGTACTTAAAAATAATCTGAATACTGTAGGTCTAGGCGTTTTGGAGACATGTACTTAAAAATAATCTGAATACTGTAGGTCTAGGCGTTTTGGAGACATATACTTAAAAATAATCTGAATACTGTAGGTCTAGGCATTTTGGAGACATGTACTTAAAAATAATCTGAATACTGTAGGTCTAGGCGTTTTGGAGACATGTATTTAAAAATAATCTGAATACTGTAGGTCTAGGCGTTTTGGAGTCATGTACTTAAAAATAATCTGAATACTGTAGGTCTAGGCGTTTTGGAGACATGTACTTAAAAATAATCTGTATACTGTAGGTCTAGGCGTTTTGGAGACATGTACTTAAAAATAATCTGAATACTGTAGGTCTAGGCGTTTTGGAGACATGTACTTAAAAATAATCTGAATACTGTACGTCTAGGCGTTTTGGAGACATGTATTTAAAAAATAATCTGAATACTGTAGGTCTAGGCGTTTTGGAGACATGTACTTAAAAATAATCTGATTACTGTAGGTCTAGGCGTTTTGGAGACATGTACTTAAAAATAATCTGAATACTGTAGGTCTAGGCGTTTTGGAGACATGTACTTAAAAATAATCTGAATACTGTAGGTCTAGGCGTTTTGGAGACATGTACTTAAAAATAATCTGAATACTGTAGGTCTAGGCGTTTTGGAGACATGTACTTAAAAATAATCTGAATACTGTAGGTCTAGGCGTTTTGGAGACATGTACTTAAAAATAATCTGAATACTGTAGGTCTAGGCGTTTTGGAGACATGTACTTAAAAATAATCTGAATACTGTACGTCTAGGCGTTTTGGAGACATGTACTTAAAAATAATCTGAATACTGTAGGTCTAGGCGTTTTGGAGACATGTACTTAAAAATAATCTGAATACTGTAGGTCTAGGCGTTTTGGAGACATGTACTTAAAAATAATCTGAATACTGTAGGTCTAGGCGTTTTGGAGACATGTACTTAAAAACAATCTGAATACTGTAGGTCTAGGCGTTTTGGAGTCATGTACTTAAAAATAATCTGAATACTGTAGGTCTAGGCGTTTTGGAGACATGTACTTAAAAATAATCTGAATACTGTAGGTCTAGGCGTTTTGGAGACATGTACTTAAAAATAATCTGAATACTGTAGGTCTAGGCGTTTTGGAGACATGTACTTAAAAATAATCTGAATACTGTAGGTCTAGGCGTTTTGGAGACATGTATTTAAAAATAATCTGAATACTGTAGGTCTAGGCGTTTTGGAGACATGTACTTAAAAATAATCTGAATACTGTAGGTCTAGGCGTTTTGGAGTCATGTACTTAAAAATAATCTGAATACTGTAGGTCTAGGCGTTTTGGAGACATGTACTTAAAAATAATCTGTATACTGTAGGTCTAGGCGTTTTGGAGACATGTACTTAAAAATAATCTGAATACTGTAGGTCTAGGCGTTTTGGAGACATGTACTTAAAAATAATCTGAATACTGTACGTCTAGGCGTTTTGGAGACATGTATTTAAAAAATAATCTGAATACTGTAGGTCTAGGCGTTTTGGAGACATGTACTTAAAAATAATCTGATTACTGTAGGTCTAGGCGTTTTGAAGACATGTACTTAAAAATAATCTGAATACTGTAGGTCTAGGCGTTTTGGAGACATGTACTTAAAAATAATCTGAATACTGTAGGTCTAGGCGTTTTGGAGACATGTACTTAAAAATAATCTGAATACTGTAGGTCTAGGCGTTTTGGAGACATGTACTTAAAAATAATCTGAATACTGTAGGTCTAGGCGTTTTGGAGACATGTACTTAAAAATAATCTGAATACTGTAGGTCTAGGCGTTTTGGAGACATGTACTTAAAAATAATCTGAATACTGTACGTCTAGGCGTTTTGGAGACATGTATTTAAAAAATAATCTGAATACTGTAGGTCTAGGCGTTTTGGAGACATGTACTTAAAAATAATCTGATTACTGTAGGTCTAGGCGTTTTGGAGACATGTACTTAAAAATAATCTGAATACTGTAGGTCTAGGCGTTTTGGAGACATGTACTTAAAAATAATCTGAATACTGTAGGTCTAGGCGTTTTGGAGACATGTACTTAAAAATAATCTGAATACTGTAGGTCTAGGCGTTTTGGAGACATGTACTTAAAAATAATCTGAATACTGTAGGTCTAGGCGTTTTGGAGACATGTACTTAAAAATAATCTGAATACTGTAGGTCTAGGCGTTTTGGAGACATGTACTTAAAAATAATCTGAATACTGTAGGTCTAGGCGTTTTGGAGACATGTACTTAAAAATAATCTGAATACTGTAGGTCTAGGCGTTTTGGAGACATGTACTTAAAAATAATCTGAATACTGTAGGTCTAGGCGTTTTGGAGACATGTACTTAAAAATAATCAAATACATAAAATAAAATGGTGGACCTCATTGAAATGGTATTTTCACGGATTTCAGCACACAGTCAATAACATCTACTTTTATGTGTACATAAAAGAAAATGGAAGAAGAAAATACAAACTGCTGTGGTAGGTGACAATGAAAGGTTATGGTTGGCAAGAACACACTTCGTACGATACAGCTGTCATTATACGCTTGCTGTCTGTGTCCCATATCCTTCAGGTTGATGTCTGCCTCTTCTTATTTACAATCTCAATAACATCACCTTGGAAACACAGTTGTAGTGATGGATGGGGACGCTCTGCATGAACCTCGTTCCAATTCAGGTGCCAATTCTCCCAAAAAAGGCAAAGAAAAATGAAACAAGAAATTTAAAAAAGATATATTGAAAATAAATAAAGACATCAGACGGTAGATGGATTGAGCCCAAATAAGATGCTGAGTTATATTTATCAGTTAAGAAAACATGGCTAAAACATGTTTTCTTAACTGCCAAGTTCACATACCACCATCACCAGTCCGTAAGAAAGATATCCAGATGAGCATGTCTGTTGGCATGTCCTAAATGGTTCAAATCACCTCAGGTATAGTAGATGTTTCTCTTCTGTGAAGAACAAGACTCCTTCTCATTGCACTGTCAACACACTGCCAACTGCTTCTTTCCCTGCTTTTAGGTTTCCTCTCTGACATTGGCACCTTTGTGTTTCCAATTAGAATACTTCAACATGATGCCTGAGTAATTAGTCACCACAGTGACGCAGAGACGTTGATGTTCATGTAGGTTCCATGTCCTTAGAATACCGCTGTTTGGTTGAAGCTACACACAAACCTGCCCGTAAGTTGAAAGATCTTTCTTTGGATATTATTTTATGTGCATACCTAATAAAACAGTTTGTTTTGTATCGTTATGAGATAACCAATGGGCCAGTCTAATGTCACAGGGACAGGGGACAGCTGGGTGACACTGCATTTGAAAGGGCTCTAGCGTGAGTCCTGTAAGAAAATACAAACTAGCAGGATGTGAAAGGACATAAGGAGGAAAACAAAGTTTGACTGATTGATCTGGTCTGGCTTTTACAGTGAGGACAAGGAGACATGTTTTCCAGAAGAAAGGTCTTGACAAATGGAAACAAAGTTCAATTAAAATAGAGGAGGAAGAAAGCATTGATTGATAAGAGGGATATATTTAAACTGGTACCCAGAGTGCAGAGAAAATCTCTCACACTGATGACACAAATTCTTGAGGGAAATTGATGTTAATTGGTGTCTAGACATTTTATTACTGGGCTAAAACACCAAAGGATGGCTATCTCACTATCTCTTAGTCTATATACTATCCTCCCTCCTTAAATGTATTAAAGTTCAGTTAAATACAGGACTTATTCATTGGTCTATAGAGGGAGGAGACTGAGCAACGTAACACCAGTATATTTGTTAGGCGTCATCTTTCCCTAAGTGTTCCAGTAAGGTTATTTGAGGTCTTTGGGCTACACTCCTCTTTCCATCCCCTGTTCCATTTTTTGTGTGTAAACGCAAGCGCAATCTGAAGGGGGTAAAACAGGAGCATAACCTATACCGAACGGCATATCTACGAAAAGTTATGACCCTTAAAAAGGTGTTTCTAGGTGAGTGGCACTATTATCAGATGGCAGTAATGTGGAACAGACGACGTTGTGCAAAAATGATGAATTGAAAACTGAGAGATATCGCGTTTCCAGAGGACATTTGCATTTGTATCTTTCATGGAATGGAAAGAACAGGTGCTGTGTGAACGGGTCATACTCATGTTAATGCAATTTAGGAGTTGCTTTAGGAAGACATTACCCCTCTGTCTGTCTCTACAAAACCTGTTTAGAGTTTATCAAGAACCATGGCTATAATGGCTACCATATAAACAGTTGGTTAATGTTAAGAGAAGCTTGCCTTTTCTACAAGAAATATGGTACACGAACCGCCGTAGCAAGCTAACAAACACCACATATCAACAGGTTTTGTATGTATTTGGGTGGATAAGGATAAAATGAATTTGGAATGAAATATCAATCTAACGAATTCAGTGATGTACTACAACTAAAAAATATATATTTTAAATGGACACACAGAAACACTTTGTGTGGATGAGCCTGTGAGCATGTGTCACTTTTTAGTGGAAAATTACAGCTCTCCGAACAATTCCTCAGCAGGATCCCCATTCTGAAGTGTATTTTCCCTGCAAAATCACAATTATTTTCCTCATGCTCACTTGTAATGGGCATCCCTACTGTGCTGAAGAAGGCACTTTTATTCATAAATGTATTACTGGCACAGAACCACTAGCTTATTTCTTATGGTAGGACCGGAAGGGGGTTATTGACATAATAACATTCTTCCATTTTAAAAATGCCTCTCTATCACTAAAAACAATGCAATTCACTAGGTGGAAGCTTTTGTACTATTGAAACCCCCACTACAGCAGGCAAAACACATAAGTGTAGGGAGGAATAAAGAGGTCAGATTTATGACACCAAACAAGTAAAACAAAAGGACCAGATGTCATAGTAAATACTGGATAGGGAAAAGGCCCCAAAAGCAATTATTTTAAAAACATGATCAATAGCAAATAGGCCTAAATGTTTTTGTCAATGTGAAAAAAAAGAGACGTACAGCTGAAGTCGGAAGTTTACATACACGTAGATTGGAGTCATTATGGCTCGTTTTTCAACCACTGCACAAATGTCTTGGCAAGTCGGTTACGACATCTACTTTGAGCATGACACAAGTACATTTTTCAAAAATTGTTTACAGGCAGATTATTTAACTTATAATTCACTGTATCACAATTCCAGTGGGTTAGAAGTTTACATACACTAAGTTGACTGTGCCTTTAAATAGCTTGTAAAATTATGTCATGGCTTTAGAAGCTTCTGATGGTCTAATTGACATAATTTGAGTCAATTGGAGGTGTACCTGTGGATGTATTTCAAGGCCTACCTTCAAACTCAGTGCATATTTGCTTGACATCATGGGAAAATCAAAAGAAATCAGCCAAGACCTCAGAAAAAATTGTAGACATCCACAAGTCTGGTTCATCCTTGGGAGCAATTTCCAAATGCCTGAAGGTACCACATTCAATGTGGTATTCACATCAATCCCAGAACAACAGCAAAGGACCTTGTGAAGATGCTGGAGGAAACAAGTACAAAAGTATCTACGTATATCCACATAACCTGAAAGGCCCCTCAGCAAGGAAGAAGCCACTGCTCTAAAACCGCCATAAAAAAGCCAGACTACGGTTTGCAACTTCACATGGGGACAAAGATGGTACTTTTTGGAGAATTGTCTTCTGGTCTGATGAAACAAAAATAGAACTGTTCGGCCATAATGACCATCGTTATGTTTGGAGGAAAAAGGGGGAGGCTTGCAAGCCGAAAAACACCATCCCAACCATGAAGCGCGGGGGTTGCAGCATCATGTTGTGGGGGTGCTTTGCTGCAGGAGGGACTGGTGCACTTCACAAAATAGATGGCATCATGAGGGACGAAAATTATGTGGATATATTGAAGCAACATCTCAAGACATCAGTCAGAAAGTCCAAGCTTGGTCGCAAATAGGTCTTCCAAATGGACAATGACCCCAAGCATACTTCCAAAGTTGTGGCAAAATGTCTTAAGGACAACAAAGTCAAGGTATTGGAGTGGCCATCACAAAGCCTTGACCTCAATCCCATAGCAAATCTGTGGGCGGAACTGAAAAAGTGTGTGCGAGCAAGGAGGCCTACAAACCTGACTCAGTTACGTCAGCTCTGTCAGGAGGAATGGGCCAAAATGAACTCAATTTATTGTGGGAAGCTTGTGGAAGGCTACCCAAAACGTTTGACCCAAGTTACACAATTTAAAGGCAATGCTACAAAATACTAATTGAGTGTATGTAAACTTCTGACCCACTGGGAATGTGATGAAAGATATAAAAGCTGAAATAAATCACTCTCTCATTTCACATTCTTAAAATAAAGTGGTAATCCTAACTGACCTAGACAGGGATTTTTTTACTAGGATCGTCACGCCCTGACCTTAGAGATATTTTTTTTAAATCTATTTTTGGTTTGGTCAGGGTGTGATTTGGGTGGGCATTCTATGTCCATTATTTCTGTGATTTGTGTGTCTATGTGTTGGCCAGGTATGGTTCTCAATCAGGGACATCTCTCTATCGTTGTCTCTGATTGGGAATCATACTTAGGTAGCCCTTTTCCCCTCCTTTCAGTGAGGGTAGTTAACTGTGTTTGTGGCACTTAGCCCTGTTATTAAGCTTCACGGTTGTTTAGTTATTTCTTGTTTTGTTGGTGACATTTTATTTAAATAAAAGAAAATGTACGCTCACCACTTTGCGCCTTGGTCTACTTCCAACGACACCCGTGACAAGGATTAAATGTCAGGAATTGTGAAAAACTGAGTTTAAATCTATTTGGCTAAGGTGTATGTACACTTCCCGACTTCGACTGTAAAGAAACAAATAAGGCGTATGGGAAAGGAATTCAGTGGGAAAAAAAGCAGAAACAATATAAATTATATTCTCTGGATTATCTCAGAAGTGAGGCTTCCTCCAATATTTATGACTTCAGATGTGAAGACGCCACAGGGAGAGAGTAGAGGAATTGGACAGTTTGCACAGATGGTGACCATCCTCAATCAACATTCAAATAAAAATGGAATGAGGGTCTCTCCCTCTCTACTTTCTCTCCATCCCTACTTTTCTCTCTCAATGCATGCAGACACAGATAAAAGGTTGGGGTGTAAAAATGTTTAAGAAGGCAGAAGTTGTAAAGAAAAAAGTAGAATTGCTATTCACTTCTGGTGCAATCCTTTCTGCCATGTTAAACTTTATTAAATTCTGTCGTTCTCTCCTTCCCGTCTGGCCCCCTTTCTCAGCTCTTTCTCATGCGTAACTCACAGATATTTAGAGGGAAGAGGGAAGAGGGGGGGGGGGGCAAGATGAAAAGAATGTGATGGTGGTGGTCATACCACTGTGTGCCAGCTAGATCCTCTCACTTATGAGAATCCAGGGTGGAAGCATTGGCCAAACTTTACTCTGAATTTACAGTTTAGAAAAGTTTTTTAAAAAAGCCTTAGCGTTATATGAAATGACCTATTTAGTCAATGTGCAATATCTCAATTTCTACAATAAATAATGGCTGTTAGTAAAAACTAACTCAATATCTATGTTTAATTGCAAACAGCAGAAGGTGAAAAATGCATATTTCCTTATCAAAGTCTGAGACTAATGCAACAGCAGATTGATTGAAAGTGGAGATTCAAATTAAATTCTCTCATGATCGAAATGCATGCATTTCTCACACATTTAAACTCTGTTACACAATTCATAGCAATGTTTTTCTTTAATTAGTTTTTTTTCTGAGAAATGAGTCAGGTCTTAAATCACATCGATAGACTGGCCATTCGTTAGATGGGCTCTGAAAGCAGGACTAATGGTTATGAAAGACCAATCAATGGAAGGGTAGGGGAGTGAGTCGCTGCACTTCCACTCTCTCCTTGACAACCATGTCATGTCTTTCAGAGTCTCAAGGGACCTTTTGATTGATGCTCATCTTTCATCAGTCCAGCTTTAATCTGCCATTTGACTTGTCATTATAACTCATATTAACTAAATCTATTTGACATAAATGTGTATAAATACAGTATTTCATTAAACAGGATATTTTAACTGAATATAGTATAATCACAACAAAACTTTATCTATCGATCACATTCGAGGAAAGAGGGGAGAAAGTAGACGATGAAGACAAGAGGGAGAGGAGAAAAAGGGTTTTCCAAAACAAACACCCATTCTGGAGTGACATTCGGTCGAGGAAGTCGCAGACACTCTACTATAGTGTTAGGCAAATAAACAAACAGAGGAATGAGCCGAGACGCAATAGCTGACCTTTGTTCAAAGAGGCGATCTCATCTGTTTCCACTTTACTTAATTAGAAAAGCAGAGATATTTTTAATGTGCACAGTGTTAATGGGAAACAGCTCACAGGTGCTAATTAAAATTAAAATGTTTTATGTAACTTTATTTATCTATATTTTTCTGACTCGGATGACTTTTCATTAGTATTTTTTATGGCAGATAAATGGATGAAACAATTTGTCATTTCTATAAAATTAGAAATCAATGTTAAAATTCCCATTGTCTCCACTGGTTGTAGAGATGTGATGCAGTGAATATATTAACAAGTCTAGAAAATGGTTCTACAGTTGCACTCCTATCGGACAATTTCTCGTGCTTATGACTGGTGATGTGTTTTGGTGCTGTGTTTGCCAAGGTAAATGTGCTCACAAATGGTTAATTTAATTTCCAAAACAAGTGTCGTCAACTATTGCAATGTACAGTGAATTATAGGGTCTGGTCTTTGTCAAACCTGAGGGGATGGCAATTTAAATGTCTCTCCTAAATATATAATGCTTTTTTCCCCACTTTAGGCGATACAGTAATGTACAGGCTTTGATTTATCCACTGCTTTGCTGCTTGTGCTGGGGCGCCATGTGTGCCGTAAAGGTGGCAACCACAAGGAATAACTTCATCTTTGTCTTCAACTGTCTGAAGTAGCCAACGGTGGGTTACTATGTCAGCAACTGAAGGTTTGATTGAACAACCAATGACTTTCTCACACTACCACATACAGTATGATCCTAGATATGAGGTATTAAAAACAATCCCTTCAAGCAGGCAGTGTCTTATGGTAATGTGGTTAGTCATGGAGGAAATAATGTCTTAGGAAGTTCTGTCTGTCTGTCTTTCTCTCTCCCTCTCTCTCTCTCTCAAACAGCTCCGTCAGTCAGATTCTGACTATTATTGCATAATAATTTTCCAATCTACTGGATTCTTTTACATAGTAACAGTAGGTCAGACAGTCTGAGGTTTGCAGATTGTTTTTTGACTGGTTAGACATCCATCTGTACATTACATTTTGTGTTTCAGTGCACTGACAAACATAGCCAGGAAAAACGTAGACAAATTCTTAATGCGGTATTAACGTGTTAGTGATCAGCCCTCTATTTCTATTAGATAAAAGTAGATTTACTATGCACTAGCTAATGACGCCACCCTCGTGCCATGCTTTTTTCTAACAATAAAGACACACTTGTATGGGCAGCGTGTGGTCTGTCTCTTAGGGACTGCAGGGGACAGAGGAAACAAATTAGCTTTCTTGACCTTGGCCCAAGTTTTCCTTCCACCCCCTCTCCCTCCCCTTCCTTCTCGTCCTTCATGTGTACTTCAAAGGTCAGCTGGTTGACAAAACCCCTCTGTTGTCTCTCACTACCAGACCTATTCAAATGAACAACTCATACTGGCCAATGGAGGATAATGCATGCTTGTAATATGAGTCTGAAAGTTGTAGTTATTCTATTCTAACAACTTAACTGAGTCATTCAAGAGGGACTTGAACTGTTGTATGATGGAAGATTTTTACTACACTGAACAAAAATATAAATGCAACATGCAACAACTTCCAAGACTTTACTGAGTTACAGTTCATATAAGGAAATCAGTCAATTTAAATCAATTCATTAGGCACTAATCTATGGATTTCACATGACTGGGAACACATATGCAGGTAATTCACTCTCTCTCCCCTTAAAAAAAAGGTAGGGGCATGGATCAGAAAACCAGTCAGTAATTTGTGTGACCACCATTTGCCTCATCCTTTGGATAGAGTCGATCAGGCTGTTGATTGTGGCCTGTGGAATGTTGTCACACTCCTCAAGGTACACGTAGATCCAAAGCATCCCAAACACACTCAATTGGTGAAATGTCTGGTGCGTATGCAGGCCATGGAAGAACTGGGAAATGTTCAGCTTCCAGGAATTGTATACAGATACTTGTGACATGGGGCCATGCTGAATTATAATGCTGAAGGATGAATGGCACAACAATGGGCCATCACGGTATCTCTGTGCATTCAAATTGCCATCGATAAAATCCAATTGCTTACGCCTGTCCATACCATAACCCCACCACCACCATGGGCCACTCTGTTCACAACGTTGACATCAGCAAACCGCTCGCCCACACTACGCCATACACGTGGTCTATGGTTCTGAGGCCTGCCAAATTTTCTACAATTACGTTGGAGACGGATTATGGTCGAGAAAATAACATTCATATCTCTGGCAACTGCTCTGGTGGATATTCAATTACATGCTCCCTCAAAACTTGAGACATCTTGTTGCATTGTGTGCCAAAACATTTTAGAGTGGCCCTGCATTGTCCCTAGCACAAGGTGCACCTGTGTAATGATCATGCTGTTTAATCAGCTTCTTATTGTTTACACACTAACATTGGAACTTGAAACGCATGTACTGTAATTCTACTTGTGTTTTTTTGTTGTAAAAACCTTCAATGGCAAAATAATTGTCTGTAAATATTTTTTTCTGAAGCCTTTCTATTTTTGTGTTCATTGAAATGTGAGTAGATGTACTGTACTGGAACAATCTTTCACAGAAGCCCGTATGAGAAAATGAAAAAGGTATGCAAAGTACTAAAGACAGCAGTGTTTTGTATAAAGTACATCAGTGTGTTGCTGCTTTGAAATAGTAATTCAAACGGTGGATGTGTTTATCATTTTGAAAAAGGATTGTTAGGTTTTGATTGCAGAGTTTCATTTTGACATAGAAGTGAGATGTTTATCTCCAGGTTGTGTCTTATTTGGCTTGTGTGTAGAGTTTTACACCACGAGCCAAATTCCGCAAGTGTGTAAGCAATCGCAAAAAACTGTAATACATTTAAAAAAGACTATAGTCATCCATATGAAGGGCTTGTGCTAAAATGACCACCATTAAATACAGTAAATACTGTCTGTCACATTACTGACCACAGCTTTCCGTGAGAACATGCAGTTCACAAAGTTCACTCAGGTACAAATGTTACAAACTAAAGGATTTAAAAAAAAAAAGCAGATAGACCTAATTGGTTTAAAAACACACAATAAATGTGATTTTCCGTACCAATGGGGCCCTTCGCTGATGCTAAAATGGGAGACCTTTGGCCATTGCTGTGAAAAGAACCCATTCAATGATATTGGATTGTAACACCAACAGACAAATCTAATTCACACAGTGCGCACTGAGGCACGTCCTTGTGTGAATATGTTGAGCGCACGTGCAGAACTAACCTATGGTGTTCAAGGGGTGAAGATGCACCGTGTTAATGCTCACGCTACTTCATTGATCTATGAGCACTCCTCAATCTTTTAGGCACCACACATACAGCCTATATTTCATCATGTGAGATACAGTACATCAATAACACTGCCAAGGACCTATATTTCCACGTAGACTCACACTGGCATTGTCCTCTGTCTACGCATCGATTTCAGAGGGAAGAAACCGTGTTTTGTAGGACATGGCACTGTCACACCTCACGGACTTGGCAAAATTGTCAACATATGTCCTTGTTAGACATATTAATGATAACAATGGAGGATGGAGGAAGAGGTGGTTATTTTCCTCTCCTGAGGGGCTAGGAGAGCTAATCATTAGCATCGCAATGCCTCTGTGAATCAGGTAGTAACTGAGGACTATGACAATAACAGGAAAACATTTGGCATTGCTATTAATAATGTATCAGAATCCTCAGGGGGAACTGAGAATAAACATGGCGTTTAAGTCGATTAGTCACTCAAGTATTCTCTAAAAAAGTTCCTTCTTCATTGCACAAAATGGTATGCCCTACAGAGTGATTATGTTGTTAGTCATATGATTTGTCTTTCTTTCTGGGAAAGCTTGCTGAGAAATACATACAGTAAAATGAGTCAGGGGCATGGCTTAACCCAAATGGACAACATATCAACAAAATGCGGCCCTGTCTTCATGACTAAGCTATAATTGAAACCAGCCATATACAGTGAAGAGGTTGTGGTCTCTTCTACCTCATCACAAGTGAGATACACAAGCTAAATTGGTTTGAAGAAAATATTTGAAAAATCATATTTCATGTGAATCGTTTGTGCTTTAATAAAGGAAGCCGGTGGCTGCATGGTGTATTGACTCCGGTCTCGGAGGCAGCTGTGTAAATTCCTGTGAAGTGAGATCACATGGGCACATGGCTGGTACTCCTAACCCAGACAACAGGAAGTGAAAGTGCTACTGCTGCCACAACACAGCCTCCAGTGCACTCCAAGCCCCAGTTAAAGGGGAAGTGATGCATTGTAACCTGGGATAGTGAGCTAGTGAAAGGAAATCTGGTTATTATTATATGTGAAGAAGTTGTCTGGGGAGGAGATCACTTTTATCCATCATTTGCTTGCTTATTTGTAATATTTAGCACACATCTCTCAACTATTATCCAATACATTTTTCTGTTAATTTATCTGTACCGCTGTAGACACATTGCACTCTGCTCTCCTCAGATCATCCACTTTGAAAAGGTGTAATGGCTAAAGATGGTTGGGAAAAACATCAAAATAGTAGCAGTAATCATGTGCAAGAGTGATGGCCTACAGTCCTCATTTTGGTTTAGTGTGTGTGTAACCAGAGAGCACATCCTTATTTTCTCTCTTAAACTTCATGTTTAAGAACGTGAAGTGTACAATTACCCAATTAGATGAGTAAGGTCAGGATATCCTCACACCAAAACACTCCTTCCTCCAGTTCCCCTAATGCCTAGGTTGGACTACGGGAGTTGGACTGATAGGCTAGCAACTTCACAGAGGTCACAAAAAGTTTGTTATTTCCCGGGACATGATTGGACTGATCTAAACCAATTGTAGAGCTTCCCATGACGAGAGAGATAAACACTTTGATAGAATCAGCCAATCATTATTGAGCCTATTTCTACCTAGAACATCCCAAATATTTATGCACCAACTTACCAAATCTTTATTTACACAGTTCATATTGAATTTACATCGCAGGAGGTTGGTGGCACCTTAATTGGGAAGGACGGGCTTGTGGTAATGGCTGGAGCAGAATGAGTGGAATGGTATCAGACACATGGTTTCCATTTGTTTAATGTCGTTCTTTTGGCTCAGTTCCAGCCATTCTTATGAGCCGTCCTCCCCTCATTCGCATTATATTCATATGATTATTGTCCTGTTTTGTAAATAGTATTGCCATAATTGCAGGTGTATAGTCTGGTTCACAAGATGTATCATGTATGTTACTCTAAACATGATAGAATTACTGAGAACCGTCTCACGAGGATGCAAAAGTGGACCGTCTCCTACAGTAGTACGTGACTAAATCATGCAAGTGCTCTCGGGTGCGAAGGCACACCACACTGTACAATCAACCTCTTTACTTCACGATCCTCCGCTTTTGAAAAAGATAAATGATGCACATTCAAATCTTGACAATGTAATCACAAGTTAAGTCCACAGAAGACATTCAGTTTGCATCCAGCAGTAATGGCATCTTGATTGTGACTTTAGAGTTAGTTACATTAGGGAGTGTGTGTTTTTTTGTTGTGTTTTTTTAACGAACTGAGCCTTGGAAGTGTTTTGGAAAAAGGACCCACTGTGGGTTATGTGGTTTGATTTTATTTTCCCTTCGTGGGTGACATCAAGGGCAGCGAAGAAAGGAGAGCTCCTAAGAGGATTGAGAGAGACAGCAGCAGATGATGAATTGTGGGAAATTAAATAAAAGGGATAGGCATTTTTTAGCAATGAAGAACCAGTGCTAAAAAAAATAAAATAAAGCTTCACACTGATATAGTTGCTCTAAATGAATTACCTGGAGATTGCATGTTGCGTTGATTTGCAGGGGTATTCAATTTTAATTAGTGTTTTGGAGACATCTTTTATCAGACTGTCACTAACCTCCTCTCCTTCAGCTGAGATTTGCTCTCCCCCTCGCTAGCTCTCGCTCTTTCCTTCGCTCTTTTCCTCTCTCTGGCTCTCGCTTTCGCTCTCCCTATCCTTGTGCTTCTCTCACCCTGTCGCTGTCTCTTTCTCTCTCTCTCTCTTGCTCTTCCTTTCTCTGACGTACACACAAACAAACACTCAAGAATTGGCATTATATAGAAATGTACAACAATTTCAATATCAAGGTTCTTAATAAGCCGCGAATTGGGGAAAGAAACAAGTCTCATTTCAGTTTGGGAAAAAAAAACATTATTCCTGCTATTAATTGCATTTTCTGTGGGGCAAAGGTGATAATTAATTTTGCTCAAGGAAACACACCAAGAGGCACACCAAAATACATACACATAAAAGTTCAATAGTCTTTTTGCCTTCAGTCCTCAAATCATTTAATTCTAACATGGAAACTCCATTATAGTACCTTGTGAAACTTCCTCCTGAAAAATAAATACTTTCCATTATCCTGCCTCTTCCATTTTGTATATAAATATATCTGTTAAATGAGTGCCACTTTGATATTCCTAAGAATCTAAAGAAAACAATACATTTTTCTATGACCCCATATTTGTTTAAAGCAATCTAATATCTCATGGTCAGAACAAATTGAAATACACAGAACTACACGACATGTTAGTCATTCCAAAATAGACTATAGATGCATAAAACCATTTGTATTTGATACACGTTTTACCCCCCCCCCCCCCCTCTTTTCTCCCTGCTGAGTGTTGTGAGGTTATACCCTGTCTCCTTCTCTTCATTCCTGGCCCACTTCCATTGTTAGTCACCTTGTTTATTGGCTGGAGCAGTCCTGGCGTACTGGACATCATCTGAAACTACAAACGACAGGATGCAATAAGCTGGAGAATAGCAGCAATCTGAGGAAAGTTCTCCATTCACTAGAGCTCCCTAACTCTCTGTCTTCTTATCCTGAGCAGAAAATAAAAAAATCAATACCAGCTCACCAGGCTTGATAAAAGTGCTGGACAGGGAGAGTGGCTGCGCTGGATATAGTAAATTAAAGTGATCAAAATTTTCCAGTCGACTCAGCCCACAGCCTACATAAACTAACAACCCTGTCTCCACAGCTGCCTGTCACCCAACCTCTCCCCACTATCTTTTCTCCCCCCCACACCTGTATTTTCTTACTTTCACTATCCTTTTTTCCCCTCTTTCCTTCCACCCTGTACTGTATTTCAATTATAGCGGTGTCTTAGCCTTTTGGCTCCTGAGTATTCATGGTGGCAGGTGTCTTAACACATGTCCACACGCATGCACACACACACACACACACACACACACACACACACACACACACACACACACACACACACACACCACAAACAGGTATTGGTTTCATGAGAGTGCTGTTTGGGTGTGATTTCCCTTTATCCTTTGTGTTGTCTTAAGGATCAAAAATGACCCGCCAGCCATTATGTTCAACAGCAGAGAATTCAACCCCCTAAATTATATATTTTTTAAACTTGAACTTGGACTTTTCCCAGAGTGACCTCAACATAAGAAAAAGTGAAACATCGCCTTTGTTCATATTTCCATGAAAGCTGCGCACCACCAGCGTACAAAAAAAATGGGCTTAGGGTAATTTTTTACCTGGCAGTTATAAAACAATTTACACACCACAAAAACACACACACACCATGAGAAATTGAGATTGTGTGCTACTGATTGAACTCAGCCAGCAGCTCCTGAAGAGGAAAATCACCATGGTTGGCACAGTTAAAAAGAACAAGCCTGAGCTCCACCTGCACTCATCACAACAAGGGGGAGAGAGGCCTTCTCATCAAAGTTTGCCTTCACCCCCACCACCACTCTAGTTTCTTACCTCCCAAAGAGGAACAGGAATGTGGTCCTCCTGAGCACACTGCACAAAACGGCTGAGATCAGTGATAGTGAGGACAGGAAGTCAGCCATCATCCTGGACTACAACCACAACAAAGGAGGCGTGGACAACCTGGACAAGGGGATTGGAACATACAGCTGCAGGAGGATGACTGCCCACTGGCCCCTGGTCATCTTCCATAACATCATTGATGTGTCCTCATAGAATGCCTTTGTGATATGGAACAAGAACCGTACCTGGATGGTTGATAAGCAGAACAAGAAGAGGGTGTTCCTGGAGCAGCTGGGAAAGGCACTTGTAACCTCACACATTCAAAGGAGGGTGCGCCTTCCCCGCACAGCAGCCTCTACAGCTCTTGTGAAATCTCTTCAGGGGGCTGAATCTTGTCCTGATCCACCTGAGGCTGCATCTGGGGCAGGCAAGAAGAGGAGATGCCAATTCTGCCCCCCAAAGGAGGACTGTAAAACAAATACATCTGCAAAGTCCATGCACACACATGTATACTGTCCTACATGTGCTAATTGGAGTTGATTTATTTATTTTCTTCACATTTTTGTTTTATATCTATTCTCTTATTTTGTTGTTGTTTATACACCTTGTGGTTGGGGGAAATGGTTAAAAAATGGGAGAAGACTAGTATTTTGTAGTTGAATTCTTCATTGTACAGTATATAGGAATATATATCACTATTGTTTCCCTTCAATAAAATGCATTCAAAACTATTTTCTGCACATTTCTGCTAATTTCTTAGGCTATACAAGCGCTCTCTTGCTTTAGCAATAATAATAATAAACCTTCACTTTAGTAAAGAAAACAATTATGACAGGTGTGTTGTAATACAAACGAGTGGTGTCCACTGATTAAATGCAGTCTTTCTGCACTGTGAAGAGGGAAAACCCAGATATTCAAAACGTTTGTGATGAATGACAGGTTGTTTCTTCATGCAAAATAGGGGCTGGGGTTGGAAATTCAATTAAGCTGCTTTATTTCGGGGCTTTAGTGAAGGCGGGTCATTTTTTACCCTTAAGACAAGGGGAGTATACATGTTAAGACTACACATGTTAAGACTACACAAGAGCTATGGGATTGGAAGTGAGGTGTTACCTGGCCTTTTCCATGAATGTGTTTGATTTCTTTGACCTACAGTAGCCTGACATGGACAGTGTCCGAAGCCAGTGCCATGTTCTCAGAGAGGAGCTTGGCTTGGATCATATGATAGTATTTGACCTTCACAAAACAACAGATTCACCATAGTGTTTGGGAAAAGATGACACACCCCACTGTAAAAAGCACTTATTTGAAAAACGTAAAAGTAAATAATATATATTTTTGAAAGCTCAACACTTACTAAGAACAGGTACCATAATGGTTCACGAACAGAGTTCGTAGAAAAAAAAGTCCCAAAATGTTTCAGCAACCAGAGCTGCATTCCCCTCCCAATATGGACGTGAAAGCAAAAGTATAACATTCCTAGCCAATCATTTTTTCCCAGGTGACTGACTTAGCCTGAGTAAATGTTGTGTGTACAAACATATGTAAAATCCTCTGACAGAGGCATGACCCTAACCCTGACCCATATACAGTATCAGTCAAAAGTTTGGCCACACCTACTCATTCAAGGATTTTCCTTATTTTCTACATTGAAGAATCATGTGTTAAACCAATACAAATATATTTTATATTTCAGATTCTTCAAAGTAGCCACCATTTGCTTTGAACACTCTTGGCATTCTCTCAACTAGCTTCATGCTTTTCCAACAGTCTTGAAGGAGTTCCCACATATGCTGATTACTTGGTGGCTGTTTTTCCTTCACTCTGCGGTCCAACTCATCCCAAATCATCTCAATTGGGTTGAAGTTGGGGGATTGTGGAGGCCAGGTCATCCTACACAGCACTCCTTCACTCTCCTTCTTGGTCAAATAGTCCTTACACAGCCTGAAGGTGTGTTGGGTCATTGTCCTGTTGAAAAACAAATTATAGTTCCACTAAGCGCAAACCAGATGGGATAGCGTATAGCTGCAGAATGTTGTGGTAGCCATGCTGGTTAGGTATGCCTTGAATTCAAAATAAATCAGATAGTGTCATGAGCAAAGCACCCCCACACCTTAACAACTCCTCCTCCATGCTTCACAGTGGGAACCACACATGCAGAGATCATCTGTTCACCTACTCTGCGTCTCACAAAGACACAGCGGTTGGAACCAAAAATCTCAAATTTGGACTCATCAGACCAAAGGACATATTTCCACCGGTCTAATGTCCATTGCTCGTGTTTCTTGGTCCAAGCAAGAATCTTCTTCTTATTGCTGTCCTTTAGTAGTGGTTTCTTTGCAGCACAGTTTTTGAATGGTGCCGGAGGAGATGGCTGCTGTTTTATGGGCTCTTGTGCGTGTTTCTTTACATTATTTGCACATAATGTTTCTGCCACTGTCTCCTATGACTGAAAAAGAGCTTCTGGATATCAGGACAGTAATTACTCACCTCGTACCGGAAGAAGATGTTTTATTTAACGAGTCGGACACAAAGGATTTACTTCAGACACCCGACAAGTCCAACATCCCCGTCATTCGCAGGAGAAAGAGACGGATATATCGGGGACAGAGGTCGGGGTGCCTTCTAAGGATCCAACGGCGAGTGGGTAATCTTCCTCTACCATCAGTCCTATTAGCCAACGTACAATTATAGGATAACAAAATAGAGCTACGATCACAAATATCCTACCAACGAGACATTAAAAACTGTAATATCTTATGTTTCACAGAGTCGTGGCTGAACGACGACATGGATGAAATACAGCTGGCGGGTTTTACGCTGCATCGGCAAGATAAAACAGCTGCCTCCGGTAAGACAAGAGGTGGCGGTCTTTGTATATTTGTAAACAACAGCTAATGCAAGAAATCTAGTATTTAAGGAAGTGTTGAGGTTTTGCTCACCTGAGGTAGAGTATTTCATGATAAGCTGGAGACCATACTATTTACCACCACAAACCAATGCTGGCACTAAGTCCACACTCAATGAGATGTATAAGGCCATAAGCAAACAGGAAATCGCTCATCCAGAGGTTGTGCTTCTAGTGGCTGGGGACTTTAATGCAGGGAATCTTAAATCCATTTTAACAAATTTCTACCAGCATGTGAAATGGGCAACCAGAGGGAAAAAAACTCTAGACCACCTTTACTCCACACACAGAGATGCGTACAAAGCTCTCCCTCCATTTGATAAATCTGACCATAATTCTATCCTCCTGTTTTGTGCTTACAAGCAACAACTAAAGCAGGAAGCACCAGTGACAATAACGAAGTTGTCAGATGACGCAGATTCTAAGCTATAGGACTGTTTTGCTAGCACAGACTGAAATATATATTTTTAAAATGTATTTCACCTTTATTTAAGCAGGTAGGCCAGTTGAGAACAAGTTCTCATTTACAACTGCGACCTGGCCAAGATAAAGCAATGCAGTGCGGCAAAAACAACAGAGTTACACATAAACAAATATACAGTCAATAACACAATAGAAAATAAAACTGTAAAAAATGTACAGTGTGTGCAAATACACAGTCGTGGCCAAAAGTTTTGAGAATGACAGAAATATTCATTTTCAAAGTCTGCTGCCTCAGTTTGTATGATGTCAATTTGCATATACTCCAGAATGTTATTAAGAGTGATCAGATGAATTGCAATTAAATGCAAAGTCCCTCTTTGCCATGCAAATGAACTGAATCCCCAATAAACATTTCCACTGCATTTCAGCCCTGCCACAAAAGGATGGCGCCTTTCATCATGTCAGTGATTCTCTCGTTAATACAGGTGTGAGTGTTGACGAGGACAAGGATGGAGATCACTCTGTCATGCTGATTGAGTTCGAAAAACAGACTGGAAGCTTCAAAAGGAGGGTGGTGCTTGGAATCATTGTTCTTCCTCTGTCAATCATGGTTACCTGCAAGGAAACACGTGCCGTCATCATTGCATTGCACAAAAAGGGCTTCACAGGCAAGATATTGCTGCCAGTAAAATTGCACCTAAATCAACCATTTATCGGGTCATCAAGAACTTCAAGGATAGCGGTTCAATTGTTGTGAAGGCGGCTTCAGGGCGCCCAAGAAAGTCCAGCAAGCGCCAGGACCGTCTCCTAAAGTTGATTCAGCTGCGGGATCTGGGCACCACCAGTACAGAGCTTGCTCAGGAATGGCAGCAGGCAGATCTGCACGCACAGTGAGGCGAAGACTTTTGGAGGATGGCCTGGTGTCAAGAAGGGCAGCAAAGAAGCTACTTCTCTACAGGAAAAACCTCAGGCGCAGACTGATATTCTGAAAAGGGTACAGGGACTGGACTGCTGAGGACTGGGGTAAAGTCATTTTCTCTGATGAATCCCCTTACCGATTGTTTGGGGCATCCGGAAAAAAGCTTGTCCGGAGAAGACAAGGTGAGCGCTACCATCAGTCCTGTGTCATGCCAACAGTAAAGCATCCTTAGACCATTCATGTGTGGGGTTGCTTCCAGCATGATGGAGCACCTTGCCATAAGGCAAAAGGGATAACTAAGTGGCTCGGGGAAAAAACATCAATATTTTGGGTCCATGGCCAGAAAACTCCCCAGACCTTAATCCCATTGAGAACTTGTGGTCAATCCTCAAGAGGCGGGTGGACAAACAAAAACCCACACATTCTGACAAACTCCATGCATTTATTATGCAAGAATGGGCTGCCATCAGTCAGGATGTGGCCCAGAAGTTAATTGATAGCATGCCAGGGCGGATTGCTGAGGTCTTGAAAAAGAGTCAATACTGCAAATATTGACTCTTTGCATCAACTTCATGTAATTGTCAATAAAAGCCTTTGACACGTAATTATAGTAATTATACTTCAGTATTCCATAGTAACATCTGACAAAAATATTTAAAGACACTGAAGCAGCAAACTTTGTGGAAATTAATATTTGTATCATTCTCAAACCTTTTGGCCATGACTGTAGAAGAGTAGGGAGGTAGGCAATAAATAGGCCATAGAGGCAAAATAAGTACAATTTAGCATTACTACTAGAGTGATAGATGTGCAGATGATGTGCAAGTAGAGATACTGGGGTGCAAAAGAGCAAGAGGGTAAGTAATAATATGGGGATGAGGGAGTTGAGTGCTACTTAAAGATTGGCTGTGTACAGGTACAGGTAAACTGCTCTGACAGCTGATGCTTAAAGTTAGAGAGGGAGATATAAGACTCCAGTTTCAGAGATTTTTGCAATTCGTTACAATTATTAGCAGCAGATAACTGGAAGGAAAGGCGTCGAAAGGAAGTTATGGCTTTGGGGATGACCAGTGCAATATACCTGCTGGAGCGCAGGCTACGGGTGGGTGTTGCTATGGTGACCAGTGAGCTGAGATAAGGCAGGGCTTTACCTAGCAAATACTTATAGACGACCTGGAGCCAGTGGCTTTGGCGACGGATATGTAGTGAGGGCAAGCCAACGAGAGCATACAGGTCGCAATATGTTCCGGGATTCTTCCAATGGCATCATCAATAAATGCATCTGTGACGTCGTCCCAACAATGACGTAACATACATACCAGAAGCCATAGAGCTGCCGCTTTCAAGGAGCTGACGCTTATAAGAAATCCCACTATGCCCTCAAATGAACTATCAAACAGGCAAAGCGTCAATACAGGACTAACATTGAATCATACTACACAGGCTCTGACGCTCGTTGGATGTGGCAGGGCTTGCAAACTATTACAGACCACAAAAGGGAAGTACAGCTGCGAGCTTCCCAGTGACACGAGCCTACCAGATGAGCTAATATGTGTTGAGGCAAGCAACACTGAAGAATGCATGAGAGCATCAGTTGTTCCAGACGACTGTGTGATAGAGCTCTCCGTAGCCGATGTGAGCAAAACGTTTAAACAGGAGAACATTCAAAAGGGCCAGACGGATTACCAGTATGTGTACTCCGAGCATGTGCTGACCAACTGGCAAGTGGCCTCACTGACATTTTCATCCTGTCCCTTACGGAGTCTGTAATACCAACATTGTTTCAAGCAGACCACCGTAGTCCCTGTGCCCGAGAATACTAAGGTAATCTGCCTAAATGACTACTGACCCATAGCACCCACGTCTTTAGCCTTGAAGTGCTTCGAAAAGCTGGTCATGACTCACATCAATACGATTATCCCAGAAACCCTAGACCCACTCCAATTTGCATGCCGCCCCAACAGATCCACAGATGATGCTCTCTCTATTGCACTCCACACTGCCCTTTTCCACCTGGACAAAAGAAGCATCTATGTGAGAATGCTATTCATTGACTACAGCTCAGCATTCAACACCATAGTGCCCTCAAAGCTCATTACATACCTAAGGATCTTGGGACTAAACACCTCCTCCTGCAACTGGATACTGGACTTCATGATGGGCCGCCCCCAGGTGGTAAGTGAAGGTAACAATATATGTGCCACGCTGATCCTCAACATGGGGGCTCCTCAGGGGTGAGGGCTCACTCCCCTCCTGTACTCCCTGTTCACTCATGACTGCATGGCCAGGCGCGACTCCAACCACATAATTAAGTTTGTCGATGACACAACAGTGTAAGGCCTGATCACCGACAACGATGAGACAGCCTATAGGAAGGAGGTCAGAGCCTATAGGAAGGAGGTCAGAGACCTGGCCGCTTGGTGCCAGGATAAAAACATCTCCCTCAACGTGAACTTAAATAATTGTTACCACATTTTTACCAGCATGTCACATGTGCAACCAGGGAAAAAAAATCCTAGACCACCTTTACTCCACAAACAGAGATGAATACAAAGCTCTCCCCCGCCCTCCATTTGGCAAATCTGACCACAATTCTATCCTGATTCCTGCTTACATGCAAAAACTAAAGCAGGAAGTAGCAGTGACCTGATCTACACTACAGGAATGTTTTGCTATCACAGGCTGGAATATGTTCCGGGATTCATCCAATGGCATTGAGGAATACACCATTGGCTTCATCAACAAGTGCATCAACAACGTCGTCCCCACAGTGACTGTACATACATATCCCAACCAGAATCCATAGATTACAGGCAACATCCGCATCGAGATAAAGGCTAGAGCTGCCGCTTTCAAGGAGCAGGAAACTTATCCTGACGCTTATAAGAAATCCCGCTATGCCCTCAGACGAACCATCAAACAATCAAAGGGTCAATACAGGATTAAGATTGAATCCTACTACACCGGCCCTGACGCTCGTAGGATGTGGTAGGGCTTGAAAACTATTGACTACAAATGGAAACCCAGACGCGAGCTGCCCAGTGACGCGAGCCTACCAGACGAGCTAAATGCCTTTTATGCTCGCTTCAAGGAAAGGAACACTGAAGCTTGCACGAGAGCAGTCTATCACAATGCCATCCGTTTTGTTACCAAATCACCTTATGCCAACCACCACTAAGACCTGTATGCTCTAGTCGGCTGGCCCTCGCTATATATTCATCGCCAGACCCACTGGCTCCAGGTCATCTATAAGTCTATGCTAGGTAAAGCTCCGCCTTATCTCAGTTCACTGGTCACGATAACAAGACCCACCCATAGCATACGTTCCAGTAGGTATATCTCACTGATCATCCCCAAAGCCAACACCTCATTTGGCCGCCTTTCCTTCCAGTTCTCTGCTGCCAGTGACTGGAACCAATTGCAAAAATGGCTGAAGTTGGAGACTTTTATTTCCCTCACCAACCTTAAACATCAGTTATCTGAGCAGCTAACCAACCGATCGCTGCAGCTGTACTTAGTCCATCTGTGAATAGCCCACCCAATCTGCCTACCTCATCCATATACTGTTTTTATTTTATTGACTTTTCTGCTATTTTGCACACCAGTATCTCTACTTGCACATCATCTGCTCATTTGTCACTCCAGTGTTAATCTACTAAATTGTAATGATTTGCTCCTATAGCCTATTTATTACCTACCTCCTCATTCATGCCTTTTGCACACACTGTACATAGACTTTCTTTTTTTACTTTATGTGTAACTCTGTGTTGTTATCTGTGTCACACTGCTTTGCTTCATCTTGGCCAGGTCGCAGTTGTAAATGAGAACTTGTTCTCAACTAGCCTACCTGGTTAAATAAAGGTGAAATATATTTTTTTAAAGAGGATCAGCTGTTCTGGATGACTGTGTGATAGCACTCGTGGTAGCTGATGTGAACAAAACCTTTAAACAGGTCAACATTCATAAAGCCGCTGTGCCTGACGGATTACCAGGACGTGTACTCAAAAGCATGCATGGACCAACTGTCAAGTGTCTTCACTGACATTTTCAACCTCTCCCTGACCGGGTCTGTAATACCTACATGTTTCAAGCAGACCACCATAGTCCTTGTGCCCAAGGAAGCGAAGCTAACCTGCCTAAATGATTACCGCCCCGTGCCACTCGCGTTGGTAGCCATGAAGTGCTTTGAATGGCTGGTAATGGCTCACATCAACAGCATCCTCCCGGACACCCTAGACCCTCCACATCACCAACAAACTATCAAGGTCCAAACATACCAAGACAGTCGTGAAGAGGGCACAACAAAACCTTTTCCTACTCGGGAGACTGAAAAGATTTGTCATGGGCCCCCAGATCCTCAAAAGGTGCTACAATTGCACCATTGACAGATGCAACCGGTTGCATCACCACCTGGTATGGCAACTAGTAGTGCGAACGGCCCAGTACATCACTGGGGCCAAGCTTCCTGCCATCCAGGACCTACAGTGCCTTGCGAAAGTATTCGGCCCCCTTGAACTTTGCAACCTTTTTTCCCATTCCTCCTTGCAAAACAGCTCGAGCTCAGTGAGGTTGGATGGAGAGCATTTGTGAACAGCAGTTTTCAGTTCTTTCCACAGATTCTCGATTGGATTCAGGTCTGGACTTTGACTTGGCCATTCTAACACCTGGATATGTTTATTTTTGAACCATTCCATTGTAGATGTTGCTTTATGTTTTGGATCATTGTCTTGTTGGAAGACAAATCTCCGTCCCAGTCTCAGGTCTTTTGCAGACTCCATCAGGTTTTCTTCCCGAATGGTCCTGTATTTGGCTCCATCCATCTTCCCATTAATTTTAACCATCTTCCCTGTCCCTGCTGAAGAAAAGCAGGCCCAAACCATGATGCTGCCACCACCATGTTTGACAGTGAGGATGGTGTGTTCAGCTGTGTTGCTTTTACGCCAAACATAACGTTTTACATTGTTGCCAAA
Source organism: Oncorhynchus clarkii lewisi (assembly GCF_045791955.1). Classification (NCBI taxonomy): domain Eukaryota; kingdom Metazoa; phylum Chordata; class Actinopteri; order Salmoniformes; family Salmonidae; genus Oncorhynchus; species Oncorhynchus clarkii. Next base: position 33,547,592 of record NC_092148.1, read on the forward strand.
AAGTTCAATTTTGGTTTCATCTGACCAGAGCACCTTCTTCCACATGTTTGGTGTGTCTCCCAGGTGACTTGTGGCAAATTTTAAACAACACTTTTTATGGATATCTTTAAGAAATGGCTTTCTTCTTGCCACTCTTCCATGAAGGCCAGATTTGTGCAATATACGACTGATTGTTGTCCTATGGACAGAGTCTCCCACCTCAGCTGTAGATCTCTGCAGTTCATCCAGAGTGATCATGGGCCTCTTGGCTGCATCTCTGATCAGTCTTCTCCTTGTATGAGCTGAAAGTTTAGAGGGATGGCCAGGTCTTGGTAGATTTGCAGTGGTCTGATACTCCTTCCATTTCAATATTATCGCTTGCACAGTGCTCCTTGGGATGTTTAAAGTTTGGGAAATATTTTTGTATCCAAATCCGCCTTTAAACTTCTTCACAACAGTATCTCGGACCTGCCTGGTGTGTTCCTTGTTCTTCATGATGCTCTCTGCGCTTTTAACGGACCTCTGAGACTATCACAGTGCAGGTGCATTTATACAGAGACTTGATTACACACAGGTGGATTGTATTTATCATCATTAGTCATTTAGGTCAACATTGGATCATTCAGAGATCCTCACTGAACTTCTGGAGAGAGTTTGCTGCACTGAAAGTAAAGGGGCTGAATAATTTTGCACGCCCAATTTTTCAGTTTTTGATTTGTTAAAAAAGTTTGAAATATCCAGTAAATGTCGTTCCACTTCATGATTGTGTCCCACTTGTTGTTGATTCTTCCCAAAAAAATACAGTTTTATATCTTTATGTTTGAAGCCTGAAATGTGGCAAAAGGTCGCAAAGTTCAAGGGGGCCGAATACTTTCGCAAGGCACTGTATATAATTGTCAGAGACTCCAGTCACCCAAGGAGATGATTGTGGACTAAAGGAAAAGGAGGCCCGAGCGTGCTGTAGTGGAGTAGGTTGATAGCTTCATGTTCCTTGGTGTCCACATCACCAACAAACTATCATGGTTCATACACACCAAGACAGTCATGAAGAGGACACGACAAAACCTATTCCCCCTCAATAGACGGACTGCTCGGCCTCCGACCGCAAGGCACTACAGAGGGTAGTGCGTACAGCCCAGTGCATCACCGGGACCAAGCTTCCTGCCATCAAGGACCTCTATATCAGGCGATGTCAGAGGAAGGCCCTAAAAATTGTCAAAGACTCCAGTTACTACATGATTCCATGTGTGTTATTTCATAGTTTTTATGTCTTCACTACTCTTCTACAATGTAGAAAATAGTTCCAAAAAAATAGAATGAGTAGGTGTGTCCAAACCTTTGAATGGTACTGTATATAGCCAGATTTGGACAAATGTGGCCTTCAGTAGCTCTTAGTGCTTTCGAAAAGTATTCAGATCCTTTAACTTTTTCAACATTTTGTTACGTTACAGCCTTATTCTAAAATTGATTAAATCTTTTTTTTTTACAACTGAATAGTGGGCTGGGCTTTCATGAGTTGTCTTACAAAATGCAATTAATCAATTACAGTATTGCAGTAGACAGCTGACTCATAAGGCTAAGGAGGCTCTAGTCTCTTGTCTCTAGGTGGGCGAGCTTTACAATAAAACACAGTTGATGTGCTCCTTCTTTGTCTCTAAACACTAACAACCCATATTATTCCAAGTAGTTTTTAGGTGTAGGCGCATCATGTGTGGCACCATGTTCAGGCTATAAGATTCCATATAACATGTTGTGTACTTTTGATCGCCTTTTATCCATGTTTTCTTGATTGTGAGCTATGATGTGGAGGCATGCCTGTAGATGACCCTTTACTACCCCTACTTGGGTGGTAGGACAGTGGGGAAGGAGGAGGGAGAGAGAGAGGGTGTATGTGCATGATTTGGTGCATGTGTGTGTGTGTGCAGCCTGCACTAGTCATGGCCTAATAGCCAGCTGACCTACAAAAGGTCAGACAGCAGACAGCCTTGAGACGCTTAAATCCAGCGGTAACCCCAAGCGCCCTGCAGTCTTTCCGCTTAGCCCAGATCAACCTCCCTACCTTCCCAGGGAGAGGGGTCATGTCCTGGCCAAGCTGCCCATCCTACAGCCCCCAGCTCCAGTCTCCACCCAGCTACCTACCCTGCTCCTCTGTCCACCTCTAACTCACAACTCTGCTGTGATCTCTCAAAACAGGTAATAACACTTCATTTGGAGAGTACATCTGTGGTCTACAGACTATCAGTAACATTTAAATTAATTATCTACTAACCCTAATCCTAACCATCATCTTAGAAAGCAGTTGCTTATCAACAGATAGTCCATCTGTGCTCTACAGATTGTCATACTATCCAAATAAAGTGTGACTGCACAATGCTGTTTTTAAAAAGAAGCAAGGAAGTGAAAATAAAACAATGATATGTTTTTTTTTACGTCAATTGTTTAGTTTGCTATCACAAATGTCCTGGCATGTTGGAGTTTGTTTCATTTAAAATGTATAAATATATATTTTTTTTTTATCCAAGATTGCGTAGCAGTCAGACGTCTTTTGTCCTCGTCTTGTCGTGTCCCGTGTATATATCTTTTTTTCTTAACCTCAACTTCCACATACTGTCCTGCAATCCGCCTCACCTAATGTGGTATGGATCTGCTATTTTCTTTACTTTGAACCGGAACCCCCAACAAAAGCTAGCAGTCAGCTAGCCACTGCTAGCGGTCACCTTTAGCCCGGACAACTCTCGCCAGTCTGCATAGAGCAACTCGGACTGATTTTTCTCCATATCTCCGGATTCCTACCGCAAGCTCTGAACCTTTTAACCTGGATCATTGCAGCTAGTTATCCGAGTGGCCACTCCTGGCTAACGTCTCTGTCCCGAAGCAAGAACAAACTAGCCTTTGCTAAGTCCATCAACTGGCTAGCCGAAGAGGTCCATCAGCCATTCCTTGGGCTACAATACCTATTTAGTCAATTGGCCTGGTTAGTAATTATTGCCTTATTTCACTGTAGAGCCTCTAGCCCTGCTCAATACGCCTTAGATAACCCTATAGTTCCACCTCCCACACATGCAGTGACCTCACCTGGTTTAAATGATGTTTCTAGAGACAATGTCTCTCTCATTGTCACTCATTGCATAGGTTTACCTCAACTGTATTCACATCCTACCATACCTTTGTTTGTACATTATGCCTTGAATCTATTCTACCGTGCCTAGAAACCTGCTCCTTTTACTCTCTGTTCCGAACGTACTAGACAACCAGTTATTATAGCCTTTAGCCATACCCTTATCCTACTGTTCCTCTGGTGATGTAGAGGTTAATCCAGGCCCTGCAGTGCCTAGCTCCACTCCCATTCCGCAGGCGCTCTCATTTGTTGACTTCTGTAACCGTAAAAGCCTTGGTTTCATGCATGTTAACATTAGAAGCCTACTCCCTAAATTTTTTTGTTTTATTCACTGCCTTAGCACACTCTACCAACCCGGATGTCCTAGCCGTGTCTGAATCCTAGCTTTGGACGACCACCAAAACCCCTGAAATTTCCATCCCTAACAATAATTTTTTCCAACCAGATAACTGGTTGCCAAAGGGGGCGGAGTTGCAATCTACTGTAGAGTTGTCTTACTATCCAGGTCTGTGCCCAAACAATTTGAGCTTCTACTTTTAAAAATGCACCTTTCCAGAAACAATTCTCTCACTATTGCCGCTTGCTATAGACCACCTTCTGCCCCCAGAACACCATATGTGAATTGATTGCCCCCATCTATCTTCAGAGTTCGTACTGTTAGGTTGACCTAAACTGGGATATGCTTAACACCCCGGCCATCCTACAATCTAAGCTAGATGCCCTCAATCTCACACAAATTATCAATGAACCTTCCAGGTACAATCCGTAAACACGGGCACCCTCATAGATATCATCCTAACCAACCTGCCCTCCAAATACACCTCTGCTGTCTTCAACCAGGATGTCAGCAATCACTGCCTCATTGCCTGGTCTGTAATGGGTCTGGGGTCAAACGACCACCCCTCATCACTGTCAAACGCTCCTTAAAACCCTTCAGCGAGCAGGCCTTTCTAAATCGACCTGGAAGGATATTGACCTCATTCCATCAGTAGAGGATGCCTGGTTATTCTTTAAAAATGCTTTCCTCACCATCTTAAATAAGCACGCCCCATTCAAAAAATGTAGAACCAGGAACAGATATAGCCCTTGGTTCAGTCCAGACCTGACTGCCCTCGACTAGCACAAAAACATTCTGTGGCGTTCTGCATTAGCATCAAATAGCCCCCGCGATATGCAACTTTTCAGGGCAGTTAGGAAAGCAAAGGCTAGCTTTTTCAAACAGAAATTTGCATCCTGGAGCACAAACTCAAAAAAGTTCTGGGACACTGTGAAGTCCATAGAGAATAAGAGCACCTCCTCCCACTGCACTGAGGCTAGGAAACACTGTCACCACCGATAAATCTGTGATAATTGAGAATTTCAATAAGCATTTTTCTACGGCTGGCCATGCTTTCCACATGGCTACCCCCTACCCCGGTCAACAGCCCTGCGCCCCCACAGCAACTTGCCCAAGCTTCCCCGCTTCTCCTTCACCCAAATCCAGATAGCTGATATTCTGAAAGAACTGCTGGGCTAGACAATCTGGAACCTCTCTTTCTAAAATTATCCGCTGAAATTGTTGTAACCCCTATTACTAGCCTGTTCAACCTCTCTTTCGTATCGTGTGAGATCCCCAAAAGATTGGAAAGCTGCAGAGGTCATCCCCCTCTTCAAAGGGGGAGACACTCTAGACCCAAACTGCTACAGACCTACATATACGTATATCTATCCTACCCTGCCTTTCTAAGGTCTTCGAAAGCCAAGCTAACAAACAGATCACCGACCATTTAGAATCCCACCGTACCTTCTCAGCTATACAATCTGGTTTCTGAGCTGGTCATGGGTACACCTCGGCCACGCTCAAGGTCCTAAACGATATCATAACCGCAATCGATAAGAGACAATACTGTGTCATCATTCATCTACCTGCCAAGGCTTTCGACTCTGTCAATCACAACATTCGTATTGGCAGACTCAACAGCCTTGGTTTCTCAAATGACTGCCTCGCCTGGTTCACCAACTACTTCTCAGACAGAGTTCAGTGTGTCAAATCGGAGGGCCTGTTGTCCGGACGTCTGGCAGTCTCTACGGGGGTACCACAGGGTTCAACTCTCGGGCTGACTCTTTTCTCTGTATACATCAATGATGTCACTCTTGCTGCTGGTGATTCTCTGATCCACCTCTACGCAGACGACACTATTCTGTATACTTCTGGCCCTTCTTTGGACACTGTGTTGACGAGCTTCAATGCCATACAACTCTCCTTCCGTGGCCTCCAACTGCTTTTAAATGCAAGTCAAACTAAATGTATACTCTTCAACCAATCACTGCCCACACCTGCCAACCCGTCCAGCATCACTACTCTGGACGGTTCTGAGTTAGAATATGTGGAAAACAACAAATACCTAGGTGTCTGGTTAGACTGTAAACTCCCCTTCCAGACTCACATTAAGCATCTCCAATCCAAAAATAAATCTAGAATCGGCTTCCTATTTCGCAACAAAGCATCCTTCACTCATGCTACCAAACATACCCTCGTAAAACTGACTATCCTACCGATCTTTGACTTCGGCGATGTCATTTACAAAATAGCATCCAACACTCTACTCAGCAAATTGGATCCAGTCTATCACAGTGCCATCCGTTTTGTCACCAAAGCCCCATATAGGTACAACCCACCACTGCGACCTGTATGCTCTCGTTGGCTTGCCCTCACTACATATCCGTAACTCTGTTGTTTTTTGTGTCGCACTGCTTTGCTTTGCTTTATCTTGGCCAGGTCGCAGTTGTAAATGAGAACTTGTTCTCAACTAGCCTACCTGGTTAAATAAAGGTGAAATTATTACTTTTTTTAAATAATTTGCGCACTGATTTACATTAAATTTACGAATTGCTGCTATACAATAATGAAATAAAAGATTTACTGAACAAAAATGTAAACGAAACATAAAGTGTTTTAAAGGCCCCACATTTCATGAGCTATAATAAAAGTTCCAAAGAAATGTCCATACAGACATGAAGCTTATTTCTTTCAAATTGTATGCACAAATGTGTTTATATCCTGTTAGTGAGTATTTCTCCCTTGCCAAGATAATCCATCCACCTGACAGTTATGAAATTAAGAAGCTAACTAAACATTATGATCACTACACAAGTGCACCATGAGCTGGGGACAATAAAAGTGTAGTTTTGTGTAGATCTGTCACACAACACAATGCCACAGATGTCTCAAGTTTTTAAGGAGCGTGCAATTGGAATGCTGACTGAAGGAATGTCCACCAGAGCTGTTGCTAGAGAATTTACTGTTAATTTCTCCACTATAAGTGCCTCTAATGTCGTTTTAGAGAATTTGGCTGTAAGTCCAACTGGCCTCAGAACCACATACCAACCGCATACCAGGTGTATGGTGCCGTGTGGGCAAGCGTTTTGCTGATGTCAAAGTTGTGAACAGAGTTCCCCATGGTGGCGGTGGGGTTATGGTATAAGCAATAGCATTTTATCTATGGCAATTTGACTGCACAGAGATACTGTGACGAAATCCTGAGGCCCATTGTCGTGCCATTCATCCGCCTCATGTTTCAGCATGACAATGCACGGCCTCTATGTTGGAAGGATCTGTACACAATTCCTGGAAATTGAAAACATCCCAGTTCATCAATAGCCTGCATACTCACCAGACATGTCACCCATTGAGCATGTTCGGGATGCTCTGGATCTAAACGTAAGACAGCTTGGTAAACAATGAATCCCAAAGCATGACATAACATTAGCGAGCCAACTAGCTAACAGTACACAAACATGAAATTAATACTTTGTCAAAATTAGAGTGGAGTTTTTTGTTAAGACAAATAGCTAGCTAGCTAAACAATGGACCATAATCACGACTCATGTCATTTCTACCCTGCATGAATTTGCAGGTAGCTAACCAACCAGGTTCTATGGCTATACGTAGTCAAACAAATATGTCTGAGATATGAATAATAAGATCATATACATAACGTTATCTAGCTAACAGCACACTTGAAATGAAAACACTATCAAAATTAGAAACGTGTAATATCTTAAAATGTAGCTAGCCAGACTATCTTACTAGTAAACATCATGGTTGGATGCGCCTCCTGTCTGATGCCATGCATGGTTCCCTTAGTTTGATGATGTAATCCAGACTGGTGTTTTCTCCATCTCCTTAGCTATCATACTTAAATTCCACTGATTTCAAAACTTGGTCCTCCAGAATGTGGAGAGCATACACATAACGTTAGCTAGCGAACAGTGACTAACTTGACATTAGGTTGATGCTGTTTTACTACGGAATAAAAAAAAATAAAAGCCATGTTTACACGATTTATGTTTACATGTTTACATACTGACCAGCTCCAATAGACAGAAGCATGCTATATGGTCCGCAAAACACCAGCGTCAACAGTGAAGAGGCGACTCCGGGATGCTGGCCTTTTAGGCAGAGTTGCAAAGAAAAAGCCATATCTCAGACTGGCCAATAAAAATAACAGATTAAGATGGGCAAAAGAACATAGACGCCGGACAGATGAACTCTGCCTAGAAGGCCAGCATCCTGGAGTCGCCTCTTCACTGTTGACGTTGAGACTGGTGTTTTAATGAAGCTGCCAGATGATGACTTGTGAGGCGTTTGTTTCTCAAACTAGACACTCTAATGTACTTCTCCTCTTGCTCAGTTGTGCACCAGGGCCTCCCATTACTCTTTCTATTCTGGTTAGAGCCAGTTTGCATTGTTCTGTAAAGGGAGTAGTACACAGCGTTGTACGAGATCTTCAGTTTCTTAGTAATTTCTCACATGGAATAGCCTTCATTTGTCATAAAAATAATAAACTGATGAATTTCAGAAGAAAGTTCTTTGTTTCTGGCCATTTTGGGCCGGTAATCAAACCCACAAATGCTGATGCTCCAAATACTCAACTAGTCTAAAGATGGTCAGTTTTATTCAGACAACAGTTTTCAGCTGTGCTAAAATAATTGCAAAAGGGTTTTCTAATGATCAATTAGCCTTTAAAACACAACGTGCCATTAGAACACCAGAGTGATGGTTGCTGATAATGGGCCTCTGTACGCCTATGTAGATATTCCATAAAAAAATCTGCCATTTCCAGCTACAATCGTAATTTCCAAAATTAAGAATGTCTACGGTATATTTATGTATGTTTATGTATGTATGTTATTTTAAAAATGGACCAAAAATGTTTTCTTTTTTTAAACAAGGACATTTCTAAGTGACCCCAAACTTTTGAATGGTAGCGTATGTAAATATGGTTTCTGTTTTTTTTATACAGTTCAAGTCGGAAGTTTACATACACCTCAGCCAAATACATTTAAACTCAGTTTTTCATAATTCCTGACATTTAATCTTAGTACAAATGCCCTGTCTAAGAATGTGAAATGTCAGAATAACTGTAGAGAGAATTATTTATTTAATCTTTTATTTCTTTCATCACATTCCCAGTGGGTCAGAAGTTTACATACACTCAATTACACTCAATCAATTAGTATTTGGTAGCATTGCCTTTAAATTGTTTAACTTGGGTCAAACGTTTCAGGTAGCCTTCCACAAGCTTCCCACAATAAGGTGGGTGAATTTTGGCCCATTCCTCCTGGTGTAAATGAGTCAGGTCCTTCCTCACACAAGCTTTTTCAGGTCTGCCCACAAATTTGGTATGGGATTGAGGTCCAGGCTTTGTGATGGCCACTCCAATACCAATACCATTTTGCCTCAACTTTGGAAGTATGCTTTGGGTCATTGTCCGTTTGGAAGACCCATTTGCAACCAAGCTTTAACTTCCAGACTGATGTCTTGAGATGTTGCTTCAATATATCCACATAATTTTCGTCCCTCATGATGCCATCTATTTTGTGAAGTGCACCAGTCCCTAGTGCAGCAAAGCATCCCCACAACATGATGCTACCACCCCCATGCTTCACGGTTGGGATGGTGTTCTTCAGCTTGCCTCCCCCTTTTTCCCCCAAACATAACAATGGTCATTATGGCCAAACAGTTCTATTTTTGTTTCATCAGAAGAGAGGACATTTCTCCCAAAAGTACCATCTTTGTCCCTATGTGCAGTTGCAAACCGTAGTCTGGCTTTTTTATAGCAGTTTTGGAGCAGTGGTCTTTCAATTTCTGTTGATATAGATACTTTTGTACCTGTTTCCTCCAGCATCTCCACAAGGTCCTTTGCTGTTGTTCTGGGATTGATTTGCACTTTTCGCACCAAAGTACCTTAATCTCTAGGTCTCCTTCCTGAGCGGTGTGACGGCTGCATGGTCCCATGGTGTTTATACTTGCGTACTATTGTTTGTACAGATGAACGTGGTACCTTCAGGCGTTTGGAAATTGCTCCCAAGGATGAACCAGACTTGTGGGGGTCTACAATTTTTTTGCTGAGGTCTTGGCTGATTTTTTTTGATTTTCCCATGATTTCAAGCAAAGAGGCACTGTGTTTGAAGGTTGGCCTGGAAATACATCTACAGGTACACTTCCAATTGACTCAAATGATGTCAATTAGCCTATCAGAAGCTTCTTAAGCCGTGACATTATTGTCTGGAATTTTCCAAACTGCTTAAAGGCACAGTCAACTTAGTGTATGTAAACTTCTGACCCACTGGAATTGTGATACAGTGAATTAATCTGTCTGTAAACAATTTTGGGAAAAATTACTTGTGTTATGCACAAAGTCCTAAATGTCCTAACCGACTTGCCAACCTATAGTTTGTTAACAAGAAATGTGTGGAGTGGTTGAAAAACGAGTGACTTCAACTGTATATAAAAACCTGTTTTCTCTTTGTCGTTATAGGGTATTGTCTGTAGGATTTTTTTTGTAGGATTTTCTCTTTTTCGTTATAGGGTATTGTCTGTGAGGATTTTTATTTTATTTAATCCATTTTAGAAAAAGGCCCGTAATGTAACAAAATGTGGGAAAGGGGAAGGGGTCTGAATAGTTTCTGAATGCACTGCACAATATTTATCTATTTGAATCTCTTTATCAAGAAAAATGATTGCAAATGTGGTGGCCATCCAATTGAAAACAGTTGGCCGTCCTATGTTTAAGCAGTGATTTACCAGTTAAAACCAAGGAAAGATTACCCCGTACACTGCTTATTTAAAGTGTGCGTGCAACATACTCAGGATGTAATGACTAAATGCTCTAAAACTATTTCGTTAAGTGTTTCTGTAGATTCATGCCATGGCAAATGAATTGTGGGTTTTACTGTACAGTGCAAAGTAGTTCAGGAAATGAACTTCAATTAATGCTAAACCTTAGGTCTGTGTGATTTAGATTGTGGAATATACTGTAAATTAAGTATAGCATTGTTCAGTTGATCTATAATGAACTCAATTGAATGGCTCAGCAGTATATGAGGTACGTTTATGATGTGAATGACAAGACTCAAGAACTGAAATACAATGTGATCCTTGATCTTACTGGATGCTTTATTTTAAGTTAGTGTTAATACAAATGACAGGTTTTACATGTGTGCATTGGATTATAGTAATCCTATCAATAATAAGGATGTTTTAGAATGTGTGTGTGTGTGTGTGTGTGTGTGTGTGTGTGTGTGTGTGTGTGTGTGTGTGTGTGTGTGTCTGTGGTCAGGGATGTTTTTGTATCCTGGCTGCAGGTGCTTAGTGATGCTTTTCCCGCCTCAATACCCAGCATGCTCTGGAGACATGGCCATCTGTAGATGCTGACATTGCCTGTCCCCTCCCACCAGACACACACACACTACCCCTCTTTTAAATAATTTCCTAGCACCTTAATCACAGCTAAACAACTAACTAATCGATGACAGATATAAGGAGCAACTTGAGCATGCTAACAGGGTTCTATTCTTTTCATCTATTTATTTATTGTCTCTCAGTTTAGAGATAATATTTTCTCTCTTAACAGGCCTCTAGACGCTGGTCGGGTATTAATTAAAATCGAAATACTAAATATTGATTGATACGTTATCAGTGCATAGCAGTTGGTCTTCCGGCTATTGATCTGCCCTGTGATTTATTATCATATTTAAGAAAAATCATTTTGTGTGATTATAAGAGGTAATGGACTTTTAGTGCGGGTTGTAATTATTTTTTGTATCACGTTTGTTGTGCGGAAGGTGGGAGCCGATTTCTCAATCGCAGTCGGAGATCACCGATATCCTTGGAGCTGCTCTCCCTTGCGTAAGAGAAAGATCCTGGCAGTGTCATTGGGAATAATGGATATTGGGATTACCTCTTTAATCACAACAAAGATTAACAGATGGTATGAGAGCAGTTATTAGCAAACATCTTGCACTCATCAAATCAATAAGTTGATTTGTAATCAGGTTGTTGGTGGGTGTAGGTGGAAAGGGGAGCCGGGGCTGTTCCCAGTGAAAGATCCTGGCAATCAAAAGGCTTCTGTGTAGCAATTACCTCCCAGCAAAATAGGTGCTCTTCCTCTTCAATCTGGCAGGCCTCCAAAACACAAGGCAGACAGATAGGAACATGGAACATTAACACACCTACACTGCATGAGTAACCCTGTTTCTGAAACACCTCAGATGCTATATGTGATTTATACATTTCCGTGCCAGTGGTACAATTTTCAAAATAGCTCATGACATTGTGAAGTGCCCTGTGAAATACGAAACTTGGAAAACTTTTTTTTTTTTAAGGCAAACGCTGCATGCTTCTGTGAGGAATTAACGTTTTAGGTAACGTTACTATAGATTCGAAAGACGAGGATTGCACAGCCAAGTAAGTGTAAGAAGTGATACTGGATTACACTCTCCAGGGAGAGAGAGAGTAGAAGACAGAGAGGTAGCAGACGGGACCTGGCAAACCCAGACATGAATTCAACAAGTCAAGAACACGTACACAAAGCTGTTTCCAGCTAGCCTTTTGATTCATATACACCATGTTGTTCTAATTGATGCTGTCGCTTTATCACAGTAATGCTCTGCCTTTCCACAGTCCTGTCTGCAGCTCTTTTTTGTTGTTGTTTTCGTAGTATTCCATTCTGCAAATGTGGGGGGGGGGGGGCCTTGGAATATTTGTTCTCTCTGTGAAAGTTCTGAATACAGATCGCTTTCTTTTTTGTATCATATTATTCTCGATAATCTCAATAAATTCTGTCGCTCTGCCCCTGAACAAGACAGTTAACCAACTGGTCCCCGGTAGGCCATCATTGTAAATAAGAAGACTTGCCTACTTAAAAAAAGGTTCAATGTAAAAATAAGATGAGTGCAGTGTTCTCTGATTTATGTGGATTGGATGTATGTGGATTGGTCCCATGGACTTCGGTGAGCAACACAGTTTTTTCTCCATTTACCAGCTTTCAGACAACCCATTTGTTCGCATTGAGTAGTATCAGCTTAAGTTACTTTTTGCTTCTGCTTTTAGGGCACCCAAGGGCTGCCGAGCCTTTCAATAGACCCTACTTGTTTGTATTGAAACCCACCTCCGTGGTAGAGACCAAGGGAGTTCAATAAATTATGGCTGATGCCAGATAAGGTAATGTGGATTGAAAGGAAACAGTCATTGGAGGAGAGCTCGCAGGAACACACATTTTCCAGCTTAGCGGATTGGTGCATTCATTACAACAAGAACTAACTACTCATGTTTAAAGAATCTGTGTGGGCAATCGCTCTCTTTCTCAAACGCCACACATGCACACACACAAGAGTGTGCAAGCACATGCACCTTGTTAACCCCTACCCTCTATAAACAATGACTGAATGTTGTGATATTAATTTCTAATAAAACACATGGCTAGTTAAGTCACCTGAACACTATCCATCCCTCCCTACACTGTCAGATATGCACTTACCAGGATTAAGCAAGGCCAATGGTGACCAAACAATGACAGTTTGAGGTAACTGATGCTGTTTAAAAATGCAAAGGCCTCTATTGAACAGACAATGTGGCACACATATCACTAGTCTAGAGACCCCAGATCCCTGCCCCCAATGGTCTGCCTCCTGTCCAACACAGACAGTCTCTCAGCCTCACTATATTCGACCACCATAAGTACATCTCCTATGCTAACATGCCTCTCTTATGCTAGACTTCTCAGATTTAAGTTGGGTACGTTTAGCATCACTTACTGTACAGTATATGAACTTACGTTACAATTATGAACAAGGAAATTGTCACTATACTTGAATGTTGGTGTATAAAACATCAACAGAGATTTTCCAGAAGTCCCTCTTTGTTATTTCACATCTCTTAATAGCCATCAATTCATCGTTAATTAAACAAACAATCGTAAAATGATTCATAATGTCCTTGTCATTTATTTTCTAAAATACACTTACATATTAAAGACTGAACTCAAAAACTACTTTAGATGTGTGTGTGCATGCACACAAGCACACACAGAAAAACACAGACGAAAATGCAGGGAGACACATAAGCACCCATGCACCCGGTGTCACCTGTCGAGTGGTTAATATCTTTCCAAGATCAGGCAAGGAATTCCAATGCGATTAAGTGTCATCATTGAGGCTTTAGCCCTTTTCTGCTCATTGTTCTTGGAAATGGCAATAGAGCCACAGCTGACCAGACCAAGGCCTCGGAACTAGTTGCTGTACAACCTCTCCTCCACACTGGCTATGTTCCTTCAACACTGGGTATATCTAACGGCCACCTCTGCCACACACATATACTCCATACACACGTATGCATGCACACACGCACAGATGTGTACACACACATGCAAGCACCCTCTTGCGCGCACACACACACACACACAATAAGATCTCACGGTCTGACTTCATCTCCCGACGTTCTGGGACAAATGTTGAGTTTTGACGTGGTTAAGTTTAGGCATTAATTCTGACTGGTTAAGGGCTAAGGTTTGGGATAGGGTTAAAGCAGAAACAACTCGACTGTTAAGTTTAAACATTATTTCTGAATGGTTAAAGGAGACAGGCAAAGGTCTCCACAAAAAACACAACACTAAATAATAATGCTCATTTAGGCTTCATTAAATAAGGCTCAACAAAATTTTTGTATATTTCTACTTTTTGGTGAAGATGTCATTTTCTGGCCATAGAATGAAAGGATTACATCATTTGAGGGCAAACATAAAAATAACTATGGCTTACTGCCAGGAACACAAGCCAGAGACAAGGCTTTGAGTCATTTTCTGTATCAGAAATTAAACAAGCGATACTGACATGATGTGAGAAGACACTTGTATATCTGGGAAATAAACATACACGTCAACAATAATTAATCACATGCAAATAATGAGATATGATCTAGCTAGTTATAGCCAGACAGTGTATTTTAATTGATAAGACTTGATGTATGACACAACACATGTACACTGAACTAAAATATAAACGCAACATGTAAAGTATTGGTCACATGTTTCATGAGTTTAAATAAAATATCCCAGAAATGTTCCATATGCATGGAAAGTTTATTTCTCTCAACTTTGGTGCACAAATTTGATTGTGGACTACAGGAAAAGGAGGACCACTTCAAGTTGAGAGCTTCAAGTTCCTTGGTGTCCACATCACCAACAAACTATCATGGTTCAAGCACACCAAGACAGTCGTGAAGAGGACATGACAAAACCTAAATCTATTCCCCTTCAGGAGATTTGACATGGGTCCTCAGATCCTCAAAAAGATCTACAGCTGCACCATCGAGAGCACTGGTTGCTTCACTGCCTGGTATGGCAACTGCTCAGCCTCCGACTGCAAGGCACCACGTAGTAGTGGGTAGTGCGTACAGCCCAGTACATCACTGGGGCCAAGCTTCCTGCCATCCAGGACATCTATACCAGGTGGTGTCAGAGGAAGGCCATAAAAATTGTCAAAGACTCCAGCCACCCTAGCCATAGACTGTTCTCTCTGCTACCGCACGGCAAGCGGTATCAGAGCACCAAGAACAGGACCAAAAAGCTTCTCAACAGCTTCTACCCCTGAACAGCTAATCAAATGGCTACCCAGACTATGTGCATTACCTCCTCTCCCCTTATGCTGCTGCTATTCTGTTTATTATTTATGCATAGCCACTTTAACTCTACCTACATGTACATATTACCTCAATTACCTCGACTAACCGGTGCCCCTGCAGATTGACTCTGTACCCCTTGTATATAGTCTCGCTATTGTTATTTTACTGCTGCTCTTTAAATATGTGTTACTTTCTTATGTTTTACTTGACACATATTTTTCTTAACTGCATTGTTGGGTAAGGGCTTGTAAGTAAGCATTTCACTGTACAATCTTTGGATTAGGTTTGATTTGATTTATTTGTGAGCATTTCTTCTTTGCCAAGATAATCTAACCACCTGACAGGAAAGGCATAACAAGAAGCTGATTAAACAGCAAGATCATTACACAAGTGCAGGTGCACCTTGTGCTGGGGACAATAAAAGGCCCCTCTAAAATGTGCAGTTTTGTCACAAATGTCTGAAGTCTTGAGGGAGCACGCAATTGTCATGCTGACTGCAGACATGTCCACCAGAGCTGTTTGCAGGTCATTGAATGTTAATTTCTCTAACATAAGCCACATCCAAAATTGTTTTAGAGAATTTGGCAGCACGTCCAACTGGCCTCACAACCGCAGACCACGTGTAATCTCGCCAGCCCGGGACCTCCACAACCGGCTTCTTCTCCTGCGGGATATTCTGAGACCAGCCACCCAACAGTTGATGAAACTGTGGGTTTGCACAACAGAATAATTACTAGACAAACTGTCAAATACTGTCTCAGTGGAGCTCACATTAATGCTCATCGTCCTCACCAGGGTCTTGAACTGACTGCAGTTCAGCGTCGTAACTGACTTCAGTGGGCAAATGCTCACCTTTGATGACCACTGGCACACTGGAGAAGTGTGCTCTCCACAGATGAATCCCAGTGTCAACTTCACCGGGCAGATGGCAGACATGCGTCGTGTGGGCGAGCGGTTTGCTGATGTCAAAGTTGTGAACAGAGTTACAATGGTAGCGGGTGGGTTGATGGTACGGGCAGGCATAAGCTATGGACAATTAATACAATTGCATATTATCGATGGTAATTTGAATGCATAGAGATACTGTGACGAGATCCTGAGGCCCATTGTCCTGCTATTCATCCACCGCCACACCTTATGTTTCAGCATGATAATGACCTGCCCCATGTCGCAAGGATCTGTATACAATTCCTGGAAGCTGAAAAAGTCCCAGTTCTTCCTTGGCCTGCATTCTCACCGGACATGTCACCCATAGAGCATGTTTGGAATGCTCTGGATCGACGTGTACAACAGCGTGTTCCAGTATCCACCAATATCCAGCAACTTCGCACAGCCATTGAAGACGAGTGGGACAACATTCCACAGGCCACAATCAACAACCTGATCAACTCTATGTGACACGCTACATGAGGCAAATGGTGGCCACACCAGATACTGACTGGTTTTCTGATCCACTCCCCTACCTTTTTTGAAAGGTTTCTGTGATCAACAGATCAATCTGTATCAACAGTCATGTGAAGTCTATAGATTCAGGCCTAATGTATTTCAATTTCCATGTATGAACTGTAACTCAGTAAAATCCTTGAAAATGTTGCATTTATATATTTTGTCAGTGTACAGCCATCAGTGCTGCAGCCAGTAAGCTAACTAGCTAACCAAAACGTGGCTGATTACCACATGAAAATAATTCAGCAATTTCTGCTCAAATTTGACCATATTTAGCTAGCTAGTCCCTTTCTGCCAATTGTACTGTGGACACAAGGTATGCTAGCTGGATAGCTAGCTAATACAAATTAGCTAGCCCAAGTGTGGTTAAGTTAGCCAAGAACATCCATGATCAAGATCTCCCCTGGTGAATTTACATAAATCTGACTGACCACGAATGTCACAGTACAGCACTAGTGAAAATTGAAATCTACTTTGAAATTCAAATGTAAAACGTGAAATAGTGTTCCGATTTTGTTCTCAACAGTACAATATCGAGCAGGTGAGCAGGTTGTGCAATAAAATCCTATAACTGAACTATCATTACCGAGTATTACAAAGGAGCATGTTGACAGCTAGCTGTGCTTCTGGGTGTTATGTCAAGTAGACAAAATCTACCTTGACCATTATATTATTGCAGATCATTTTATGATGTACAGTGCCTTGCGAAAGTATTCGGCCCCCTTGAACTTTGCGACCTTTTGCCACATTTCAGGCTTCAAACATAAAGATATAAACCTGTATTTTTTTGTGAAGAATCAACAACAAGTGGGACACAATCATGAAGTGGAACGACATTTATTGGATATTTCAAACTTTTTTAACAAATTAAAAACTGAAAAATTGGGCGTGCAAAATTATTCAGCCCCCTTAAGTTAATACTTTGTAGCGCCACCTTTTGCTGCGATTACAGCTGTAAGTTGCTTGGGGTATGTCTCTATCAGTTTTGCACATCGAGAGACTGACATTTTTTCCCATTCCTCCTTGCAAAACAGCTCGAGCTCAGTGAGGTTGGATGGAGAGCATTTGTGAACAGCAGTTTTCAGTTCTTTCCACAGATTCTCGATTGGATTCAGGTCTGGACTTTGACTTGACCATTCTAACACCTGGATATGTTTATTTTTGAACCATTCCATTGTAGATTTTGCTTTATGTTTTGGATCATTGTCTTGTTGGAAGACAAATCTCTGTCACAGTCGCAGGTCTTTTGCAGACTCCATCAGGTTTTCTTCCAGAATGGTCCTGTATTTGGCTCCATCCATCTTCCCATCAATTTTAACCATCTTCCCTGTCCCTGCTGAAGAAAAGCAGGCCCAAACCATGTTGCTGCCACCACCATGTTTGACAGTGGGGATGGTGTGTTCAGGGTGATGAGCTGTGTTGCTTTTACGCCAAACATAACGTTTTGCATTGTTGCCAAAAAGTTCAGTTTTGGTTTCATCTGACCAGAGCACCTTCTTCCACATGTTTGGTGTGTCTCCCAGGTGGCTTGTGGCAAACTTTAAACGACACTTTTTATGGATATCTTTAAGAAATGGCTTTCTTCTTGCCACTCTTCCATAAAGGCCAGATTTGTGCAATATACGACTGATTGTTGTCCTATGGACAGAGTCTCCCACCTCAGCTGTAGATCTCTGCAGTTCATCCAGAGTGATCATGGGCCTCTTGGCTGCATCTCTGATCAGTCTTCTCCTTGTATGAGCTGAAAGTTTAGAAGGATGGCCAGGTCTTGGTAGATTTGCAGTGGTCTGATACTCCTTCCATTTCAATATTATCGCTTGCACAGTGCTCCTTGGGATGTTTAAAGCTTGGGAAATCTTTTTGTATCCAAATCCGGCTTTAAACTTCTTCACAACAGTATCTCGGACCTGCCTGGTGTGTTCCTTGTTCTTCATGATGCTCTCTGCGCTTTTAACGGACCTCTGAGACTATCACAGTGCAGGTGCATTTATACGGAGACTTGATTACACACAGGTGGATTGTACTTATCATCATTAGTCATTTAGGTCAACATTGGATCATTCAGAGATCCTCACTGAACTTCTGGAGAGAGTTTGCTGCACTGAAAGTAAAGGGGCTGAATAATTTTGCACGCCCAATTTTTCAGTTTTTGATTTGTTAAAAAAGTTTGAAATATCCAATAAATGTCGTTCCACTTCATGATTGTGTCCCACTTGTTGTTGATTCTTCACAAAAAAATACAGTTTTATATCTTTATGTTTGAAGCCTGAAATGTGGCAAAAGGTCGCAAAGTTCAAGGGGGCCGAATACTTTTGCAAGGCACTGTATTTAGCATTTGTATAAAGAAAGGTTTGGAGAAACAGGGAAACATTTGCTTGTGACCTGTAAGTTAAGGGCTAAGGTTTGGAATTGGTTTTACAACAAGAAAACTAAAAACGAGTGCCTAGCAATGTATGCTCGCACCTTGCTAGTGTCACGATCATCGTATGAGTGAGACCAAGGCGCAGCGTGGTACATTCTCTTTTAATGAATGAAACACTTAACAAAACCAACGAACGAAACGTGAAGCTATACAAATTAGTGCAGACAGGCAACTAAACATAGTCAAGATCAAGACACCAGAAAGTGGGAAAAAGGGCTGCCTAAATATGATCCCCAATCAGAGACAACGATAAACAGCCGTCTCTGATTGGGAACCATATCAGGCCAACAGAAATAAAACGGCTCTCTAAGGTCGTGGCGTGACAGCTAGAGTGTTTTTTAGAAATGTTTTGTGTGGCCATTATTCAAGTTATCTCCCGATCTTCTGGGGACCTGGATGAACGTCAAATTCTACCGTGGATCTGGGGTGACCAGACCAATTTTAGTAGATGGCCCCACACACGCTCTCACATACACAAACTGCTTTATCTTAAAAGAGATGCTCCTGATTTCATGCCTGTGAAACTCACAGCATTATTTCATATTCAGTCACTCGTCACTGACATCCCAGACCACACTTTCCAACAGACAAAAAACAGAGAGAGGCAGAAAGAATCAATAGAACTATATCTTTCAATGTGATTTTCTGTCGTATTGCCAGAATTTGACATGGATTCTAAAGCAATTAAAATGAGTACATTGTAAAAAGATTTTAAAAAACATTACTATGATACTTCTCTATATGCGGTGAAAATATACAGGATATAGTAGGCCCTGGTTCAATCATTGCACTAAGTGATCCAGACTACACTAGCAGGGAGCAGCATTCACTAGGTTGGTGAAGCGTTCTGGAGTGTGAGAGGTTCATCCTTGAGGATTTGAGATTAAAGTTAGTCTAAGAGTCTAGTAGGGCCCATCATTTTAGAGGAGGATTTATTGAAGTTTTAGAACTGACTCAGGAAACCTTGACTACTCACATTTCAATGGGCTGAGTTGAACTCTCTCAGTCAAAGGTATAGTCCGAGTCAGTGTTGGGGTCAATTCCATTTAAAATTCCAGTCAATTCGGAAAGTAAACCCAATTCGAATTCTAAATGTTCCTCATTGAAAAGAATTGGAATTTCTGTGTACTTTGGAATTGACTGGAATTTAAATGGAATTTATCCCAACCCTGGTCCGAGTATAATATGCCATAGCCCTGACCCCTGGGACAAGGATCAGAATCACACTATGATGAAACTGACACAATGCATTACATGACATTACATGCCACAGAAAGAACACAGTCAAGTGTCCGGTATAACCTTCTCACACTAGACCCTCCTCTCTTTTTTCTTCTAAATACTGCTCTTCTTTCTACCTCTGTCAGTGACTCATCCCTGAATGTTCTCTGCCATCCTCTTATGCCCTACCCTCTCTCTGTTTGGCTTGCACCTTAAAAATATCTATATATTGCCATCTCATTCATCACTCTGTCTTCAGGGCACTTCATCTCGCTTCCCAACACGTGCCACAATATTGTCTGACAATGACAGATCCACCAAATATGCTTTGTTTGTGTGCTGAGCTGGTAACACAGGAGTCCTGTCAATGCGTCAGGTCGCCTTTCACAACCAATTTGACATGTTCTTTCTTGGAAACGATGAACATTTCACTGTGTCTACCGTGCCAACTCAAAGTCCAATTACACCCAAGCTACAAATGTAATTACAGTAGCAGATTAAATTGGTCAATTCAATTCATTTTAATTAGGCTTGTTGGGCCAGTCAGATCAAATTTGATTTATCTCTAGTTAATCCCGCCTAATTTGAAACAGGGTTAACATGTCATGATCACCATGCAGTTTTGGGTCAAATCACTTAATACTGATTATGCTATAACATCTGATACGTAAATCAGACAGTATTGTTCATATAAATAGTCAAATACCTAGCAAGCTAGCACACGGTGTCACTGCTGTGCTAGAGGGCGGCGGGGGTGACCGGTACACAATGTCCTTCACCCCCGTCTGTTGTGCAGATTCATAAGTGTCACACAAGCATGAAGATGTCGTGCTCGAGGGGGTTCATGCAGGAACCAATGGGATGCTGGGGGGTGGCGGGGTGAAGGACACAGGAACGCCCCAAACTGCGGGCTGCAGTTGCACACTATTGCAAGGATCTGGCAACAGGTGTGTGTATGATATATATACAGTGCCTTGCGAAAGTATTCGGCCCCCTTGAACTTTGCGACCTTTTGCCACATTTCAGGCTTCAAACATAAAGATATAAAACTGTATTTTTTTGTGAAGAATCAACAACAAGTGGGACACAATCATGAAATGGAACGACATTTATTGGATATTTCAAACTTTTTTAACAAATCAAAAACGGAAAAATTGGGCGTGCAAAATTATTCAGCCCCCTTAAGTTAATACTTTGTAGCGCCACCTTTTGCTGCGATTACAGCTGTAAGTCGCTTGGGGTATGTCTCTATCAGTTTTGCACATCGAGAGACTGAATTTTTTTCCCATTCCTCCTTGCAAAACAGCTTGAGCTCAGTGAGGTTGGATGGAGAGCATTTGTGAACAGCAGTTTTCAGTTCTTTCCACAGATTCTCGATTGGATTCAGGTCTGGACTTTGACTTGGCCATTCTAACACCTGGATATGTTTATTTTTGAACCATTCCATTGTAGATTTTGCTTTATGTTTTGGATCATTGTCTTGTTGGAAGACAAATCTCTGTCCCAGTCTCAGGTCTTTTGCAGACTCCATCAGGTTTTCTTCCAGAATGGTCCTGTATTTGGCTCCATCCATCTTCCCATCAATTTTAACCATATTCCCTGTCCCTGCTGAAGAAAAGCAGGCCCAAACCATGATGCTGCCACCACCATGTTTGACAGTGGGGATGGTGTGTTCAGCTGTGTTGCTTTTACGCCAAACATAACGTTTTGCATTGTTGCCAAAAAGTTCAATTTTGGTTTCATCTGACCAGAGCACCTTCTTCCACATGTTTGGTGTGTCTCCCAGGTGGCTTGTGGCAAACTTTAAACGACACTTTTTATGGATATCTTTAAGAAATGGCTTTCTTCTTGCCACTCTTCCATAAAGGCCAGATTTGTGCAATATACGACTGATTGTTGTCCTATGGACAGAGTCTCCCACCTCAGCTGTAGAACTCTGCAGTTCATCCAGAGTGATCATGGGCCTCTTGGCTGCATCTCTGATCAGTCTTCTCCTTGTATGAGCTGAAAGTTTAGAAGGACGGCCAGGTCTTGGTAGATTTGCAGTGGTCTGATACTCCTTCCATTTCAATATTATCGCTTGCACAGTGCTCCTTGGGATGTTTAAAGCTTGGGAAATCTTTTTGTATCCAAATCCGGCTTTAAACTTCTTCACAACAGTATCTCGGACCTGCCTGGTGTGTTCCTTGTTCTTCATGATGCTCTCTGCGCTTTTAACGGACCTCTGAGACTATCACAGTGCAGGTGCATTCATACGGAGACTTGATTACACACAGATGGATTGTATTTATCATCATTAGTCATTTAGGTCAACATTGGATCATTCAGAGATGAACTTCTGGAGAGAGTTTGCTGCACTGAAAGTAAAGGGGCTGAATAATTTTGAACGCCCAATTTTTCAGTTTTTGATTTGTTAAAAAAGTTTGAAATATCAAATAAATGTCGTTCCACTTCATGATTGTGTCCCACTTGTTGTTGATTCTTCACAAAAAAATACAGTTTTATATCTTTATGTTTGAAGCCTGAAATGTGGCAAAAGGTCACAAAGTTCAAGGGGGCCGAATACTTTCGCAAGGCACTGTATATATATATATATATATATATATATATGCAGTACCAGTCAAAGGTTTGGACACACCTACTCATTCCAGGGATTTTCTTTACTTTATTTTTACTATTTTCTACTTTGCAGAATAATAGTGAAGACATCCAAACTATGAAATAACACATATGGAATCATGTAGTAGGGGTGGGATACAAAAGATAGCCCTATTTGGTAAAAGACCAAGACCATATTATGGCAAGAACAGCTCAAAAAAGCAAAGAGAAAAATATCAAATCAAACTTTATTTGTCACATGCGTCTAATACAACAAGCTTAGACTTTACCGTGAAATGCTTACTTACAAGCCCCTAACCAACAGTGCAGTTCAAGAAGAGTTCAGAAAATATTTACCAAGTAGGCTAAAATAAAAAAGTAATAATAAAAAGTAACACAATAAGAATAACAATAACGAGGCTATATACAGGGCAGGGGGCACCGGTACTGAGTCAGTGTGCAGGGTTACAGGCTAGTTGAGGTAATCTGTACATGTAGGTGGGGGAGAAGTGACTATGCATAGATAACAAACAAACAGTGAGTAGCAGCAGTGTACAAAAGGGAGGGAGGGGGGTTTCAATGTAAATTATCCGGTGGCAATTTGATGAATTCTTCAGCAGTCTTATGGCTTGGGAATAGAAGCTGTTGAGGAGCCTTTTGGTCCTAGACCTGGCGCTCCGGTATTGCTTGCTGTGTGGTAGCAGAGAAAACAGTCTATAACTTGGGTGACTGGAGTCTATGACAATTTTACAGGCTTCCCTCTGATACCGCCTATTATATAGGTCCTGGATGGCAGGAAGCTTGGCCCCAGTGACGTACTGGGCCGTTCTCACTACCCTCTGTAGAGGCTTACGGTCAGATGCCGAGCAGTTGCCATACCAGGCGGTGATGCAACCGGTCAGGATGCTCTTGATGGTGCAGCTGTAGACCCTTTTTGTAACGGTTTTCTTGATGAGAAGGAGAGTCGGACCAAAATGCAGCGTGTCGATTGCGATCCATGTTTTAATAAACAAACGTAAAACACGAATCAATACAAACACTACAAAATAAAGAACGTAATGAAAACCTAAACAGCCTATCTGGTGAAAACACATAGACAGGAACAATCACCCACAAACACACAGTGAAACCCAGGCTACCTAAATATGGTTCCCAATCAGAGACAATGACGAACACCTGCCTCTGATTGAGAACCATATCAGGCCGAACATAGAACTAGACAAACTAGACATGTAACATAGAATGCCCACTCAGATCACAACCTGACCAACCACAACATAGAAATATACAAAGTAAACTATGGTCAGGGTGTGACAGTACCCCCCCCCCCCAAGGTGCGGACTCCGGCCGCAAAACCTGAACCTATAGGGGAGGGTCTGGGTGGGCATCTGTCCGCGGTGGCGGCTCTGGCGCTGGACGTGGACCCCACTCCATAATCGTTTTAGTCCACCTCCTTAGCGTCCCTAGATAGGTTACCCTCCTTAATGACCGCTCGGGACAGAGGGACAGCTCGGGACAGAGGTAGCTCGGGACTGATGGGTAGCTCAGCACTGAGAGGAAGCTCAGCACTGAGAGGAAGCTCAGCACTGAGAGGAAGCCCAGGCAGATAGTTGGATCTAGCAGATCCTGGCTGACTGGAGAATCTGGAAGAGTCTGGTCGACTGGCAGATCTGGAAGAGTCTGGTCGACTGGCAGATCTAGAAGAGTCTGGTCGACTGGCAGATCTGGAAGAGTCTGGTCGACTGGCAGATCTGGAAGAGTCTGGTCGACTGGCAGATCTGGAAGAGTCTGGTTGACTGGCAGCTCTTGCTGCTCCATGCTGACTGGCTGCCCCATGCTGACTGGCAGCTCTGGCTGCTCCATGCTGACTGGCTGCTCCATGCTGACTGACAGCTCTGGCTGCTCCATGCTGACTGGCAGCTCTGGCTGCTCCATGCTGACTGGCTGCTCTGGCTGCTCCATGCTGACTGGCTGCTCTGGCTGCTCCATGCTGACTGGCGGCCCTGGCTGCTCCATGCTGACTGGCGGCCCTGGCTGCTCCATGCTGACTGGCGGCCCTGGCTGCTCCATGCTGACTGGCGGCCCTGGCTGCTCCATGCTAACTGGCGGCTCTGGCTGCTCCATGCTAACTGGCAGCTCTGGCGGCTCCTTGCAGACTGGCAGCTCTGGCGGCTCCTTGCAAACTGGCAGCTTTGGCGGCATCCTGCAGACTGGCAGCTCTGGCGGCTCCCTGCAGACTGGCAGCTCTATGCAGACTGGCAGCTCTATGCAGACTGGCAGCTCCTTGCAGACTGGCAGCTCCTTGCAGACTGGCAGCTCCTTGCAGACTGGCAGCTCTTTGCAGACTGGCAGGTTTATGCAGACTGGCAGCTCCTTGCAGACTGGCAGCTCCTTGCAGACTGGCAGCTCCATGCAGACTGGCAGCTCCATGCAGACTGGCAGCTCCATGCAGACTGGCAGCTCCTTGCAGACTGGCAGCTCCTTGCAGACTGGCAGTTCTGAACAGGCGGGAGACTCCGGCAGCGCTGTAGAGGCGGAAAGCTCTGACAGCGCTAAACAGGCGGGAGACTCCGACAGCGCTGGAGAGGAGGAGGGCTCCGACAGCGCTGGACAGGCGAGGCGCACTGTAGGCCTGACGCGTGGTGCTGGCACTGGTGGTACTGGGCCAAGGACACGCACAGGAAGCCTGGTGCGGGGAGCTGCTACCGGAGGGCTGGGGTGTGGAGGTGGTACTGGAAAAACCGGACCGTGCAGGCGCACTGGAGCTCTTGAGCACCGAGCCTGCCCAACCTTACCTGGTTGAATGCTCACGGTCGCCCTGCCAGTGCGGCGAGGTGGAATAGCCCGCACTGGGCTATGCAGGCGAACCGGAGACACTGAGCGCAAGGCTGGTGCCATGTAAGCCGGCCCAAGGAGACGCACTGGGGACCAGCTGCGTAGAGCCGGCTTCATGGCATTAGGCTCGACGCTCAATCTAGCCCGGCCGACACTCGGAGCTGGAATATACCGCACCGGGCTATGCACCCGCACTGGAGACACCGTGCGCACCACTGCATAACACGGTGCCTGTCCGGTCTCTCTAGCCCCCCGGTAAGCACAGGGAGTTTGCGCAGGTCTCCTACCTGGCATAGCCATACTCCCTGTTAGCCCCCCCCCCAAGAAATTTTTGGGGCTGCCTCTCGGGCTTCCTTCCGCGCCGCCGTGCCTGCTTCGCCAACTCCATTCTCTGATAACCTTCCGCGCACTGCTCCATCGAATCCCAGGCGGGCTCCGGCACTCTCCCTGGGTCGACCGCCCACCTGTCTATTTCCTCCCAAGTCGTATACTCCATACTGTACTCCTCTTTGGGCTGCTCCTGTTGTTTCTTCTCCCGCTGCACCTTTGGGCGGCTACACTCCCCTGGTTTAGCCCAGGGTCCTCTCCCGTCGAGGATTTCCTCCCATGTCCAGAAATCCTTACTACGTATCTCCTCGCGCTGCTCCTGCCTGTTGACACGCTGCTTGGTCCTTTTGTGGTGGGTGATTCTGTAACGGTTTTCTTGATGAGAAGGAGAGTCGGACCAAAATGCAGCGTGTCGATTGCGATCCATGTTTTAATAAACAAACGTAAAACACGAATCAATACAAACACTACAAAATAAAGAACGTAATGAAAACCTAAACAGCCTATCTGGTGAAAACACATAGACAGGAACAATCACCCACAAACACACAGTGAAACCCAGGCTACCTAAATATGGTTCCCAATCAGAGACAATGACGAACACCTGCCTCTGATTGAGAACCATATCAGGCCGAACATAGAACTAGACAAACTAGACATGTAACATAGAATGCCCACTCAGATCACACCCTGACCAACCACAACATAGAAATATACAAAGTAAACTATGGTCAGGGTGTGACACTTTTAAGGATCTGCGGACCTATGCCAAATCTTTTCAGTCTCCTGAGGTGGAAAAGTTTTTGATATTTCAAACTAATTTGTTCATTTAATTAGTATCACACGTCTCCAATATTGTAATTAGTAATTCAGCCTATTTAGATGTAGAAAAGTAGTCACTGTGCTGTTTGGTATCATTGTGTGCACCACACTGACCATGGACCAGAGAAAGCAAAGGAAAGATTTGCCTGAGGAGATCAGAAAGAAAATAGACAAGCATGGTAAAGGCTACAAGACCATCTCCAAGCAGCTTGATGTTCCTGTGACGACAGTTGCAAACATTATTAAGAAGTGTAAGGTCCATGGAACTGTTGCCAACCTCCCTGGGCATTGCTGCAAGAGGAACATCTTCCCCAGATTGAACAGAAGGATAGTGCGAGTGGTAGAAAAAGAACCAAGGATAACTGCCAAAGAGATACAAGCTGAACTCCAAGGTGAAGGTAGGTCAGTTTCTGATGGAAGATGACCCAGTAGGACTCCACTTTTGAAAGAAAAACATAAAAAAAGCCAGACTGGAATTTGCTAAAATGCATATTGACAAGCCACAATCCTTCTGGGAGAATGTCCTTTGGACAGATGAGTCAAAACTGGAGCTTTTTGGCAAGTCACATCAGCTCTATGTTCACAGGTGAAAAAATGTATCTTTCAAAGAAAATAACGCAATACCTACAGTACAGTGAAACATGGAGGCTCGGTTATGTTTTGGGGCTGCTTTGCTGCGCATGGCACAGGGTGCATTGAATCTGTGCAGGGCACAATGAAATCTCAAGACTATCAAGGCATTCTGGAGCAAAACGTACTGCCCAGTGTCAGAAGGCTATGTTTCAGTCGCAGGTCATGGGTCCTCTAACAGGATAACAACCCCAAACACACAGCTAAAAGCACCGAAGAATGGATAAGAACAAAATATTGGACTATCCTGAAGTGGCCTTCTATGAGTCCTGATCTGAATCCTGTCGAACATCTATGGAAAGAGCTGAAACTTGCAGTCTGGAGAAGGCACCCATCAATCCTGAGACAGCTGGAGCAGTTTGCTCAGGAAGAGTGGGCCAAACTACCTGTTAACAGGTGTAGAAGTCTTATTGAGAGCTACAGAAAATGTTTGATTGCAGTGATTGCCTTTAGGGTTGTGCAAAAAAATATTAGGTTAAGGGTCCCATCATTTTTGTCCATGCAATTTATTTGTTTTATTATTTACAATATGTTGAATAAAAAAAAAATCTAAAGCAAAGTCTGATTTCTATTAAATATGGAATACACAATGGTGGATGCCAATTACTTTTGTCAGTTTCAAGTTATTTCAGAGAAGATTGTGCATCCTTTGTTATTTGTGGAAGGGGTACCAACAAATTTGAGCAGTCTGTATATATATATATGCTTATGTGTGTCTTTGTACCTGGCATTCACAGCCAGGTCACCCACCCATGATACAAGTCGGTATCCATGTCGGGAGAAGACGTGGAAGCCGGCCACTAGGGGCAACAGTGAGTACTGTTACCTTCAAGTAGGTTTCGGTTTTGCTAGTGTAACAGTATAACTTTAGTCCGTCCCCTCGCCCATACCCAGGGACCCTCTGCACACATCAACAACAGTCACCCACGAAGCATCGTTACCCATCGATCCACAAAAGCTGCGGCCCTTGCTGAGCAAGGGGAACCACTACTTCAAGGTCTCAGAGCAAGTGACGTCACCGATTGAAATGCTATTAGCGCGCACCTCCGCTAACTAGCTAGCCATTTCACATCCGTTACACTCAGCCCCCTTTTGACCTCCTCCTTTTCCACAGCCACCAGTGATCCGGGTCACGGCACCAATGTAACAGTATAACTTTAGTCCGTCCCCTCACCCATAACCGGGCTCGAACCAGGGACCCTCTGCACACATCAACAACTGACACCCACAAAGCACCGTTACCCATCGCTCCACAAAAGCCGCGGCCCTTGCAGAGCAAGGGGAACCACTACTTCAAGGTCTCAGAGCAAGTGACGTCACCGATTAAAACGCTAATAGCGTGCACCACCGCTAACTAGCTAGCCATTTCACATCGGTGACACTAGGGCTTTGTGGATGGGGCTGGCAGATGACTAGGCATCTGACTCTGATTAGAAAGTTGTTTTTGATATTTTAGTTTGAAGCCCTATCCCAAACCTTAACACCTACCTTAACGCCTAACCTTTGAGGTAATTCATGAACTTAACCTTAAACACTTCGAAATTTGACTTTTAGAACAACTTCGAAATTTGACGTTTGGGGATGAACATCTAATTCTGATGTGAGCCTGTGAGAGCTGGTGTTAAGGTGTGGTGTCCTCAAAATGAAACATTAACCACAGATTTAAACATAAACAAATACATGTGGAGTACCATGACATGAACTGGTATGGGTCTGTAATATAATACATCCACAAAAGAGGATGGCTAAGAACAAATACAAAAGCATTTAATAAAAAAGACCACTGTAATCTTTGTATTGGATATAGTAATCTATTTCATCTCCATATCAGAAACAAAGACCAGCAAGACAACTTACTTCACAGCTGTGGCCTATGATGAAATGTTTAGCCCCAGACAAAACTATGCGCATTGGTGCTGGAGGCGGCTTGTAAAACGCATCCTATCAGATTAGAAATCACAGCAATGGGAACTCTCTCTGCTTTACCAAATATGCTCAAGAGACATGAACGACTACGCATGGTTTCATTCACAGACGTAACGAAACACTGACTACTTCAGATATTTGCCTCAAAATACCGTGATTAATTATGATGTATTACCTCCAACAGATAAATGACCTCCCCATACAAACACGTTTGTTACCACACCTCTATATAGGATAAATGACGAAGATTACTTAAATGTTCTTATTCATCACTATGCATGCAATAGGCTACCTCCCCTTTACAACTACGACTGTAAAGCAACACTTACCCTTCAAGTCCCATTGGAACAGTCTCGTGGCCTCCGGAGTATCCTTTGAAGTATATACTGTAGTAGGCTATCTGTTCAGCGCAGGGTGTTTGGAAAGAGTATGGAATAAAAGTCAGCCGGTACATTTTATGTTAACAATACAGTACCAGCAGTAGAAGTGCCCTGTTCTTACCTTAAGACACAAATCCAGCGGGAAAGGACTAAAACGGTTATTTGGGCGATTACGTGTTTCTTGTTTCCCTCATTCTCGCCCTCCCTTTTACCAGTGCACTCGCCCTCGAGGAGCGGATACAGACAGTTCACAGTTAATAGCGTATGTGCAACAAACATTTTATTGTTGGCCTAATACAGTCATCATTATGCTAACAGTTTTAAAGGGCAGAAGAGTTTGATTTCCCATATTAGGTTTACAAAATAGGTATACTTATATGTTATGCATGTGTTTGGTAGGCTATTCGTGTTATTGATTAAATCTCCATATTTGTTTAATCCAATGCAAACTAAGCTACACATTTATCAACCCCGATGCTCTCTTTAAATAAATATCCAACTCAATCTCCAAAGAAAACGCCATAACTGCATCATAAGAATGGTAACAGGAATCTCGTTTTGGATTGAAGGAGTGGGCGGAAGGCCCAGAGTATTAGTTATTTTAACGTGATGAATCAGTCACTTGGCAAGTGCCTCCCACAGTGCTAGTCTCACGCAGGTGAAACTGACAGAAGGTTACGGTAGGTTTGAACTTGAACAGTGTTGTCATTTTTGGAGATTGACGTTTGTGGAGACAGGAGATGAGACGCGCGCGCCAACAGGATACATCAATCAAAAACGCACGTAAAATGAATTAACAATTTCAACATAAGCCTCTCCAGTCGACAATACTACTGATCGAATTGTGTCTTCCTACACACGGTGTGTGTGTACAGGATTAAATAGCATTTTGTCTCTTTTCTTTTCCTTTCATCATCAGCGAAGTAAAGATTAGAGATGAGATTGTGAGAGCTCCCTTTAGAAGGCACAGGGGATCTTCATTCCTCTGCCTTTGTGATGATATTGATGATGATGATGGCCAAGTGGACAGTTTGATTTTTGTGTGGCAAGCTAGTTATAAAGAATCAATATTATATCAAGGGGCAACTTTTGTGATAAAGGACTTTAGCCACTCTAGCTATTCATCATAAGTCTGTAGCAAGCAGATAGGTCAAAATAAATGATATTGCTCTAAAGAGTCTGTCTTCTTATCTCTCTATACCAGGGGAATGGAGGACACGCCGATCGATACAGTAGCTGCGGTATACTCCTTGCAATTATCAATAGCTGATTTTGTCTTCCCAGGGCTGCATCTATTAATACCAGATAATAACATCCTTTTGGACATAACTTCTAAGGGGATGATGGAATTTCTTACAAATTTGCTCATTGGATGACCTTGTTGTCAATGAAAATGTATCGCACTACATGTTAGACATAGGGGAAAAGACCCAGTCCAATGCAATGGAAAACTCAGCGGTAGGCCTATCTTGAAAGCAAACCCAGAGGATCCCCTAACAAGGTGCACTATAGGAAATTAAACGATAACCTAACAATGTCACTTATAATCTTAATTCTTAGGTTAACTGACATATGTTAAGATATTATCACATTATCAGATAATTTGCATTTGGCTGATAGGCAGCTGTTTGATTTAGGGACAATAGGAAAACTGCACTTTTATTGATGTAATTGTTGTTGGGTTTTTTTTTTGTGGGGGGGGGTATTTAAAGGGTTATATATAATTTCACAGTAAGGACATATTCAGGTGTTAGAATGGCATCCATGCACGAAGGGGAAATGTTAATTCGTGTTCGTTTCTGCATCAGGGAAGAGAAACAAACTGATAGTCTACTATGATATGAAAAATAACTCAATTAATTATTACTTACCGTTTTCTACGTGATTAAAACAATCTGAATTTTGAAAATCGAATAAAAAAAATTTGGACGTAAATCATACAGAGATTGGCAAAATATGGCAACACAGGTGTTTGTCACTCATACAGCCCTTCCTCCGAATGAACCCCTCCCCATCACCCCAAGTCCCACCCTTGCAAAGTAGGTTACTAGGCTACAATGAAAATCACAATTTGCAAGAAAATGTAGCCAGGGCATGTTTATTTAACACAGGAGAACACTGAGGAAGAGAATAAAACACGCTATATTATTTCACAGATGAAAATACATTATTGATTGTTTGTTATAGCCTATCTTGAACTGAAACTGAACTAAAACACGTTACACACCAAACATGTTATTGTAGATGCTTTTTGTGGATATGTTTTTTTTTTTATTAATAGTGTATCAAAATAGGCCTCCATCCAGCACAGCATCACCGGTGTCAAATGTACAATGAAATACAAATTAACTCTGTGTCAACATTTTTGTTTCCAATGTTTTCTTCCACATTATGTACATTTAAAAACACACAACAAAAACACTAGGCCTATATGATAAAATATAGAGCAAATCGTTCGCAATAAATTAATGTTAGAAGCTACAGGGAAACGAAATCTAATCAGACATGCATAAAGTCAGACCCATTTTCAGATTCATTTTATTTACGACACCTTAGACAAACCGATGATGCCGATGTTTGATATTTGGAAACTTGTGGCTATATGATATCAAATCGCGCCGTCGTGGAATCCATAGCCTAGTGTGAAGCTTCTGACTTTAACTGTAACGGTGTGGTACATCCTAGCGGTCGCTCAACGCAATGGGCTGAACCTAGCCCAAGGTTTAACTCTGTCACACACAGCGCAGTCCCCACACACGGAGCTAAAGGCGAGGGCAGCAACGGCTACATCAAACCTCCCGAGTAGTGCTCCTGTTACGAACCATCAAGTGAGGTCGAAAACGACTTTCATGTCCGACATATTAGAACGTAGATCGATCAGAAAAAAAATTCTAAAGCTCTTTGGAAAGGACCGGGGTCTTCGGCGAGCAACTGGCGGAAGAGAGAGGGGACTTTGGAGAGCAGCTCGAGACAAACGCGCAGCCGGGAGCAAAGCACCACGAGGGGGGAGAGCACACCGAGCCACCCAGCGCTAGTTGGGGTGTATTTTCTTTTTTTTTA